>NC_092634.1:13478613-13778613 GCF_039555335.1 Amphiura filiformis
TTAAATAAAAATCACACAGCCATCTCAAATTACGGTTGAATTAAACGTTTGCTCACACGTCGCAAGTACAAACCCTTCCTGTCAGGTATAAATAATATTATTTCAGCATTTTAAAGAAATCGTACATTTCGGCTTTAGCCAGTCAAGATAGTAACTTGGTTTTCATTAATTTTTACGTCATTATTTCAGCTTAAAATGACCAGAATACTTTCCTGACTGATGTCACTAATATAATTTTATAATTTTGGCAAAGAATGATAAAATTAAAAATTGACCCAAATCGTATATTATGGGTTTAAAAGGGCATTTCGTGATCCACAGCATCATCCCCCACTTTTCTCCAAAAAAGTTGAGATTTTTATACCACTGGAAACCTCTGGCTACAAAATGTTTATGTACAAAAATATTTCTTGCAGATTAATTCGTTTAGCAAAAATATCGTGAAATTTGAATTACGTTCTGGTACACCAGAACGAAATTACAACACATTGTCTATGGAGCAAAACGCAAAATCAGAATCAACTGAAATTTTTGGGAATAAGCTTTTTTCGTGGATATCTACTGACAAATGTCATAAAAAGAGGATGCTAGGATCACGAAATACTCTTTTAAGTAGTTGTGCTGAATAGTCATATACAAATTAATTTTCAGAGACTTCTTCTTTGATTTTCTTCTTGAGCAATAACTAAACCAGCTATTTATAATTCGACTCGTGAAAAAAAATGTTGTAATGAAACAAGCACTGAAAAAGGTGTATTATTGTTAAGTTAAATGTAACAGCAAGTCATGCCGCATAAGGAGAGGCGAAATGAAATAAACTAATTACATTTGAATCACAGATGGAACTGACTTCCTGTTGAACTTTAAAGCATTGCCATTAATGTTGGTATTATATGGTGAAGCAGAAACTAGAAATATTGTAATAGCAAGGTGTTTAGAATAAAGAGTGGTGATGTGAAATAAACTAATTACATTTGAATCAGATATGTAAGTGACTTCCTTTGACATACTCTCATTTCTATATTATGTTGGTTATTATTATGAAAAGTACATTATTACTCTTACACCATATTTGAGGTGGTTCGATCGCTGCCTATTTTGTGATGTATCTACAGCGAAATCTGTTATTCAGCCTGGGGCTAGTATAGATCATTGCCTAAAGTACCAAGCAGATAAATCATGATATATATTCATACTTGCGGAAGCGAGGTTTTACAAATGAACAAAATATTAACGCCTCAGTATTGGTAATATTCGAAATCAAATTATACAAGCTTACTTTTTAAATACAAATAAAAGTAACATCTTCGGCAAGATTAAAACTTTAATCTTTTGCTGTATACCGGAAGCTTTTAGGTAATCCATAAATACTTTATTAGCCATTTCACGTGTGTATAGATAACATGTGTCCAAATGTGAAGCGATATAGGAGAAGGATATTATTTTTATGAAAACATTTCTATTGCACTCCACAAAGCACCCAGCGCCTTACAAGAAAACAAATACAAAAAGCAATCAAGCAAATATACAAAGCAACATAAAAAGCAAAAAATACAAAAAACAAGCAACAATTAGCTGGATATTTAAGATGAGTCCAGAGCATAAGTTTGAACCCAGACACCGACTTCCCAACTCTGACTTCAGTAGGGAGCTCATTCCAAAGTTAGGGAGTATACCTATGGCAAATAAAGCCTCCTCGCCTGTCTAATAAAGGATAAAAGGGAATTAATAATGCACTAAGGCGTGGAGTAACGCGTCAAAAATCAAATTAATAACTTATTTTACATAAGAAAAAATCACATTACACGCAGTATTTAAGCGCAAGGCTGGCCTGAACGACCCATATGTTGCCTTTTGGTTTAGTAAAACAAGGAAGAGTTTGTACTGGAAAAACGAACACTTGTAGTAACAAGCAATAAGTAATTAGGAACTATGTGACGTAAAGTTGTAGATATTACGAAATGAAATACACTTCACTTTGGGTTATTCCTTCATGTAATTTTACACGAAATTAGGGTTAGGGTTAGGGTTAAGGTTAGGGTTAGTTTAGGGTTAGGATTAGGGTTAGGATTAGGGTTAGGGTTAGGGTTAGGATTAGGGTTATAATTAGAATTAGGGTTAGAGTTTAGGATTAGGGTTAGAGTTAGGATTAGATTACACGAAATAATTACATGAAGGATCGACCTAACTGTGTGATCACAAAGACATAGAAAAATCAATCCCACTTTGTCTTTATCTGATTGTTTTAATAATGATTAAGTCACCTAACCTATATTTAAAATCGATTATGATATTTGGTTGATAGTGTAAGGTTGGATAAAGTACAATTTTATCAGGCATGAAAAAATAGGGCGAGCAAAAATCAAATTAAGTCATTACACTCTGAATGTAGAGATAGTTGACTTCTTGCTGGAATAAATTATATCTATGAAAAATTAATACGCGCAGCAAATATATAGATCAGGAGATACACATTAAAGACCCATTCAGTGATCCCAGCGCAAGTGTAAAAAAATTAACATTGTTTATAAATTGCTTAAAAGTGAAGGATAGGTCATTCAAATTGTCATCTGGTATTTTTGAAATAACAAATTTGGCAAAAAACAAAGAAAACAGCAGTACTGACGAAGTTGAAGCCCCATTCAAATAAATGTAGCTAATTTATATACTGTCAGTATCTAAATTACAGATTCGTGTAAAATGTCTTTTTTTTGTCTTAAATACACGGCTTTCGGCCGAACCACTCACAGCTATGTTAGCACATCTATGACAATGACAAAGGTACCAAAATCTGAATTTTGATGATTTTTACGATCGTCCGGATGAGCAAATCACTGAATGGGCCTTTAAAAAGGTCATAGTTTTGGCCAATATTACATAGTCCTAGTTCTGACTTTATATCACTGACTGATAATATCAATTTGTCTCAAGCAGAAAATAATAATTTGAAATACTATTGAATGTTGTGGAACCACTTTCACTTGAAGTATTTTATAAAACAATCATTTGGCTGACTTCTTATCATGTCGAGTAGGTGCACATATTTATTAATTTACCGGGTATCTACATCCCACATACCCACACCTACATATTCCCGTTTTGAAGTCAATTCCCAGCAAGTTGTTACACTTGGGTTAACCGGGCAAGAAATGTGATGTTGATTGTCTCCGAAAACGAAAACTCGGGGGGCTAAGCGACAGCATTTATTGTAAGGGTATACACCAATCCGAGAAGCGTTTACTGTATTTGGCCCTCTAGTGACGGCAACACAGATGTATCAGAGCGGGAGATTTAATTCGTAATTCAATACGCATGATTGTGTATTGAATATCACTGTTAATACAATTCCCGGGTACAATTCTGTATATCACACAATAAATAATGGATGGAACCCCCGACCTCGGGACACCGCAGTTTTACATCGGGGACACCGCAGTAATGGCGAAGTCGGATAGGTGTATACTAATAATAGAGATTAGAGGCTATAAAATAATGTATTTCAGATAGGTTAGGGGAGAGTGTTATTTGAGCAACTCATCTTCCTGATCATTTTTGACACCTTTAAAAAAATCGGTTGAAAAATGATTTGGTGCCGGCCAAAAGCGACATACAAAAAAAGGGGGGGGTAATTTTGACCATCCTTTTCTATATACTAATAAATCTTTATTTTTTGTATTTCATTAATCTTAAGCTGATAAACGCATTGTACAGTTCAGTCATTTTTAATACGAAGACCTTATGAAAAGTTACCACTAACCCTGCCAAATTCATATTGTATTGCAGTCAGTTTTAATACGAAGACTTCTGGAAAAGTAACCTTAATTTGATAATATGATTTGACGGAATTCGAAAACGTCCAAAACTGATATAGTCGAGAAATCTGAAAATAGATAAAAGAGCAACATTATGTATATCCACAGCAGCAGATAATTGTGGTTTATTAAGTTCTTCGTCGGCACCAATAATAACTGTAAAACATTCATGGATAAATGGTTCTTGCTTTGTTGAAGGTATTGCGGCTACATCATGATCTATTTTAGAAGTTGCGTAATCCAATTTGCTGGAAAAGACAAAATCTCATATAAATGGAAATATTACAAACGAGTCCAATTCGAAATGATTTCACATTCAAAACTTGAAACATGAACTGAACTGGAATCAAATGCTAAAGGATGCTTACTCTCTGAGGGAATATTAAATTGAATAGGGAGGTTATGAAATTTATTCAAATTAATTCAATAATTCTCTCTTGACGTAGAAATAGTCTGTCGCCAACAACACGTATTGCAAATATTTAAATTGTGAAGTTCAGATGTCTTTAAAATTGCTTTGTATTGTAGTCTTACCCATAACTATTACTGATAATATGACCCCGCTTCGAGCAAAGATCCCCCTTGCCCCAGGGAAATTTGCCCAGCCTCTCTCATACTGAAGTTTCATCAATCGCGCTATCACTCACAAAAACCTGACTCACGTCGTCTAAATCGTGGGATTCCGTTTATTCGTGTTTTGAGTAAGAAAAAGAACATTATACATACTCATCTTGCTCTGTGGTAAGGCCAACCATGAAATTGTGATAACCTTACTTCATCTTCCTCTTCAACTCCTCCTAGTCGCATAACAGTGATCTTGTATCTTTTACAAAATTGATGATGTTAATGTTTCTTAGCGACACAATATTTCAGCAAAGTAATATTTGAGTCGATAAGAAGAAAAGATATCAGTGTGTTATGAAATGTTGACCGTGATCTAAGTTGGAACTATTGTTCCCAAATTGGATTTTTGAAACAATTCTTTTCGTTCAATCAAATTTATACGATGCTAAAATGGAGTATAATTCTATCGTAATCGAATTAACGACACATAACGGCCGACATTTCCACTCCGCTCATCGTTTACATCATTTATACCACGCTAGGAACAAATTTATATTCCATATGTTGCTTAGCAACACTTATAACCCGATGAATCGAGGATAAATTCTTTTGCTGTTTTACAAAATTAAACAAAATCATTTGTTCTCAAAGTAGAATGATTGATATGAATATGAAATATAGCCATTCTAAATTTGCGAATACATGTAAATTAAAAAGACAAAACGGCATTAAATACACTTAACCTTGTGATTACACAGACAGATAGAAAAATTAATCCCAATCTCTTTATCTGACGGTTTTAATAATTATTTAAGTTGCACCTAACCTATATTTAAAGTTGATTGTAATACGGTCGTTTGTGGTTGATAGTGAAGAGTTTGATAAACCATAATTTTATCAAAAGCATGAAAAAATAGCCTAACCGTTGTTAGTTAGGCGTACTAAAACGTTCTGGGTTGGAGACTACTTACCTGACCCTGGTCCAAAGATCTTCTAGATGATACATGTTGACGTAACCTTTTTGACTCATTTACATAATTTTGGAAACCAGGATCGTATTCTGATTCATCGAACATACTAATTAGCATACTTTTTGATACCTTCATATTTTGTATTACCTAATTAATTATTAACAACCGTACGTTGTTTACATAGTGACGTCATTAGAGCTGGTCATTGTGGAACATTTGCACTTTTTCTTCCATTGCTGATATATTGTGAAAGACCATATAGCTGAAGTGTTAGTCCAATACGATAGGACAGTATTTCTGCCGATGACCCCATGTTGACATTGGCTAAATAAGCTGTATTTTCGATCGAAAAGGGCCGCTTCTTATCCGCCATTTTATTTTCTCAGACGACTTGACCTTTTGAAGTCATTTAGTTGACTTGCTTACCAGTCGTTCCTAAGTACAGCACGCACATTGAAAAGTGAACTTCGACGAACATTATGCAAAAGTTCCTGCCGTACTTTTTTTTTTTGTTTTATTAATATTCATCAGCCGGACTGGTTACGTTTACGGCCCAGCATCAGTACACATCATCACCACTTCCAGGTTTTTTTATAATGTCCTTGCCCTAGTGATTATTATACGTTCTTGTTCAGTGCTTGCTACTGTTTTATTGTGTTATCTTGTGTCATATTCATGTTAGTTGATCCACTTTGGGTAAAGTACTGATATTAAAAGGATAAGGGATTATTATATAGCATTAAAGTTGTTCAAGTTTAACTTTAATGCAAACCATGAGCATTTTTTTGTTTAGTATAACGTTGGTTTCCTTAAAAAATTCTTTTGGTACAATCAAATTATCACGAAGTTAAAAAAAAGTAGGGATCTATCGTAAAATAATTATCGGCACATTTTGCAGCCGACATTTAGCGTCCGCTCATCGTTTACATTGTTTATATCACGTTAGGAACAATGTTGTTCTTCCATATGTTGCTTAGCAACACTTACACCCGAATGAATCGATGAGAAGTTCTTTTGTTGATATACACAATTAAACCAAACCTTTGGTTCTTAGCAGAATGATTCAAATGTATTTGAAATAGAGCCTTTTCAAATTTCCGACTAAATTGATAAAATTTTGAATGAAAATAAAGGTTAATGATATTTACTTCAATGTGTCAAACTAAACATACCATTTGTATTGATTCGCCAAAGCTTTCATGTAGATAATCTTTAGGGATAGTTTGTTCCAAGAACGACACGCCAAGATGTTACTAACAAGCTCCGCGTATGACGTCATGCGTGTGTCCCAATCAAGTTACTTTTTATATGATCATCCACAAACAGATACGGGTTAATAATGATTAGAGGTTAACAACTTCATGTCCTCCAAACAACTAATGCGCAGTTATTAACCTTTAGTGTCCTCTGACGGAATGTCGCTCCGGGGATACGCCCTCGGGATTTTCCTTGGTTTCAAGGCAAAATGTTTAGATTTTTCATAATACTCTATACAAAACAATTGATGCGCAATTATTGATTAATTTAATTCTCCAGGTAATTCAATAACACACAAAATTACGGTGATATATTTGGATACATTGAGTAGTTTAGCAATTACCAATATTTAATGCAAAATGTAGGTTCTAAAAGTCAAAACCTCAAGTGTTCCTTACAATATTTTTATGTATAGTAGCTACAATGTATATCCTGATATCTGAAGAAAATAACCAGATAGTTTATCAATAACATGATCTATAAGGTAGATACACCAGGTAGTTTATCAATAACACGATCTAAGGTAGATACACCAGGTAGTTTATCAATAACACGATCTAAGGTAGATACACCAGGTAGTTTATCAATAACACGATCTAAGGTAGATAGTTTATCAATTATATGATCTAAGGTAGATACATCAGGTAGTTCATCATTAACCTGATCTAAGGTAGATACACCGGGTAGTTTATCAATAACCTGATCTAAGGTAGATACATCAGGTAGTTTATCAATGACCTGATCTAAGGTAGATACACCAGGTAGTTTATCAATAATCTGATCTAAGGTAGATACACCAGGTAGTATCAATAACCTGATCTAAAGATATACCAGGTAGTTTATCATTAACTTGATCTAAGGTAGATACATCAGGTAGTTTATCAATGGCCTAATCTAAGGTAGATACACCAGGTAATTTATCAATATAGATGGACACACCAGTAACTTATAAATAACCTGCTCAATGGGTAGATACGCCAGGTAGTTTTAATAAAATAAATTAATTGAACTTAATCTCCTGAGATCGTCCAATCAATAGTATTTAGCTGTATTATCAGAAAAGTACATTACACCGTAATGCAATCCAATGCTTAAACATCATCTTGAAGGAAAACACAATAAACCCAAGGTACAATTTGAACCAAATGGAAATCGCTCGGTTTTGCATATAATGTTATAACTTTGGATGGATCAAGATGACCAAATAAGAAGAATTGTTTTAAGCAACAATCATGCTCTCTGACGTACAACTACAAATACAAGAAATGGTTCCTTGTTACTATGTTTTATTACATTTTTGACCGACTGCTACATGTTTGGGACATTTTCTGTAGAGGTGAATGACTTTTCTTCAATCAGCATAAGCTTGTCTCAATAGAGCGTCCAATAAAACAACAATGCAAAAACAATAATGATTGAATTTACTTTAAGTATGTTCTATTGTCTGAAAAGTCGCATAAACCATCCACATTGTTTTCCTGTTTTTAAGCGGTATGGATTATTCTTAATGCTTCTCTCCCTATGGACTTTGTTGTTATTTACCCCCTTGACAGGGCATGGATTATCAGATGGAAAAATGCAGCTTGTCTTACCCTACAATTGAGATTGTCTTTAAATTCTTGAGTTAAGGTCAATAATAATCTTTAAAAGGACCGATTCTGTTAGAGCATGTTATAAACATGCGCCATTCATAGAGGAGAAGATTAAAGATAATCTGCCAGAACGGATTAATAGAGGATGTCAAGGATAATGGCCCAGGATGAGAACATTCGTGGATAATAATGGCCACGCTGGCAAGACCATTCTTATCCACGAATGTTCTAATCCGCGGCCATTAACCGACCTAATACACATCACGCTATTGTTTTATCGGTCTTATATTGCAATTCTGGAACGATTACCATAGAATAACTCCTGGAAGAGGCAATCCCAAATTAGCATGTGCCGCTCGCATTGTATTTAGGGTTTCCAGCCCCTTACTTTATAACGAAATGGTATACCCTATGGAAATGCGATCATTAACAGCTATTTAACTGCGCGTTTAACCCAATATAAAGTAGTATTTGAAGAGATGTCATCATACTTTCGAGTCACGGTCTGTCTGCCGATATATTATCACCCTCTTGGAAGGTCAGGGGATTATGTTAATAACAATGCGCTATTTAAATAACAATTGGACAAATGCTAATGATCAGTGTCACAAAATGCTTGTTATTCGAAAAATCGCACCATTCGTGTACAAATAGCTGCTATTCAATCCATGGTGCCATTCGTGCAAAATAATGGAGTGGTAAAACAATAGCACAGCTGTGCGTCAACAAAAGACATGGACTTTTATTGCACTGATTGGAGGAAAACAAGGTCTCTAAGAAATTAAGAACACGTACATGTAAATAACATGAAGCATAATCTTAAGAAACATTACTCAATAATTCCATTAAACAATATGAATGATAAAAACATTCCCAGTGTGAAAAATAAAATAAGTGACGCATAAGAAAAGTAATCTTTAAAAAGGCCGATTCTGTTTGAGCATGTGATAAACATGTTCTATTCATAGAGAAGAAGATTTAAGGTAATCTACCTAAATGGATTAATGAAGATTTTACCCAATATCAAAAGACAGATACTTTATCATTCGAAGGCACACAAACCTAAATAAATATATGATAATGTGAAATAAAGTAAATATATGATATTCTGATTTATAAATGGAAAAAATAACATGAAACTGACATGGTTTGAATCTTACTTGAAGAATAGGTCTCAGACTGTTTATGTAAATTCAACTTTTTCTGATTTTCAAAATGTTAATATTGGAGTTCCACAAGGCTCAATTTTAGGCCCGCTTTTGTTTATTATATTTGTAAATTATTTATCTGATGCTGTAAATTTATCTGATGCTGACAATACAACTTTAATGTGCAAAGCTAGAACCGAACTAAAATTGCTTCTGTAGAGTAACAAATTGATTTCAAGCTAACAAGTTAAATATTGACAAAACAAAATTAACAACAAATTGAGTAGCGTAGAATACGCAATGCTGTTAAAAGAAAGGTTGCTAAAGCAAAAGCATGTTACCATACTATAGAGAATTTGAGTTCTCAACACAGTCAGTGACATCAGTAAACTAATGATGAAGACTGTAGAGGCTAGACAAATGTTGTTAATACAATATTCGCCAATGTGTCTGCCCACATTGAGTCACGTGATAGGAAAAGGCTCATGACATACCTACCTGTTAAAACAGAAGTCATTCAATTATATACATGGGAGGTTTGTGCTGAACTTCAAAAGGTTAATCACTCAAAAGCTGGAGGTCCAGATTGGATTAAGCCTCAGCTATTGAAAGACTTTGCAAATGAACTAAGCATCCAATTTAACCAGATATTCTTAATAAATTTAGTTCATTCAAAGAAGGGATAGTGCCTCATCAGTGGAAGCAGGGAATTTTGTTGTTCCAATTCCAAAAGCAAGTTCCCCCCCGTGTTGATAAATTTAGACATGTGTCTCTTTCTTCTCCAAAGTGGCAGACGGGTAAAATGGATTCTAGAAGACATTTGTAGTCTGATAGATTTCAGACAGTTTGCCAATGAATGTTCATGGGATTTCCACCAGTCATTATTTATTTAATCTTATTAATTATCTCCACCAGGGTGCAGAACCAAATCACATTTTGGGTACAGTGGTTCTCACTGACATTTTATAAAGCTTTCAATCTCATCTTATTGTGAAGCTAATCAACAATGGGGTGCGTAGAACTATAATTGAATACCGAATTATAAAAACTAGTTTGCATCTGACGTCAGGCCAAGGCGCGGCGTGATTGGTTGCTGACATGCGCAGTAGGGCGTTTTTGGTCTGGTTGACAGGACGATATACGCAAACTGGTCTTTTTAATTTGATGTTCAATTATATTCTACCCTGGATTTTTTTATTTTTGTACATACTAGTAACCGACAACATTGTGTCAAGTTTAATAACACACTCTATGAGTATGTGTCTATTAATGGATGTGTTCCTCAGAGCACAAAACTGTGTCAAATAGGTTTTTAAATTTTAAGTATAATGTTTGACAATTGTTCAAGTAAACAGGTCATTTACAGGAAAATTAACATAATTTTAATACAGGTCTGAGACAAATGGTCAACTTTTTTATGGTATATTTTATTTAGACACCATTCATTTACGACAATATACGATATAAGGTATGGAGTTATAATTGTTTTGGAGATGTTTTCATTCGAACACTGCGAAACTGTTTGGAGCGGTCTACTGAGAATGGCTCGTAAATGTATACAAATTTTCTAAGAGTTATGTAAACATGTATGAGTTTGTTTTAGGGCCTGCTTGGAAAGCAGTACTAGTCACTGAATGTAGTTTTACTCTCAATAAAGATTAAATAATGATACTTCAAGAGAATAAGAGATAAACTCATCTCACAAGTGGAATAAACCGCTCAAATGAACTCATTATAATCATCAGGACCAGGTATATTTTGAGTGAATATATGTAACTGAAATGCATATTTGATATGCAGACATTTATTTGATATGCATACTTTTATTTGTGCATGATTGAAAGCCTGAGGCCACTTTGGGTAAAATGGGAAACATGGAAAGTATGGTGGAGTAAATGGTATGTCCATTGTCCAGTCGTGTCATTGTACCTCGGCAGACAGCTGAATCATCTGTTTTAGGATGGGTGCATTTGAAGATGTTTCTTTTCTCTCAAGGCAATGGAAATGTCTTGACATTGTAATGCAGATAAGAGTGAAAACATTCTTTTGCACTTACCACATTTATTTTAGATTATAAAACCTACTGTTTCGTCGTTGATGGGTGGGTATAGACTGTGTTTTTACACTGTTTATTGCAATTTGTCGCACGTAAATATTTCCCTTGTGTAGTCTACAGAATTCCGTCGCTGCATAATGGTTTAATATTATATGTATGATTTCTAGTTTTCCTACATATTCGTTCAATTAAAGTGAAATTCTTTATCACATGAGATAGAAATAAAACAAAAAGATACTTACAAAACTGTGCAATAGAGAAATCCCTTTATCAGTTATGCACAATTCCACATTGTAATATGGGGCAACGAACTCAAAAGATCTATCAGAGTAGTCTCAGCAGACTGAAACTTTAAATTGTACGATTTTAATTGGTTAAATATAATATGAGTGGTAGATGGTATTTACATACGCTGTATATTGTCGTTAACTTTTTGTGGGAAGATCAACTTTTACTTTAGCGGTAGGTTAAGTTGAGCATTCATAATAAAATAGAAGATGGATGTGTCTGCAATTTTTTAATAAATAGAGGATAGATACATAAGTTAAAAACGAAGCAATCTAGCCATGAATTCACTATTACCAGGTTGACAAAAAGAAAAGGCGTTTTCTTTCTCAGGAACAAGGGTTTGCGCCACAAATACCCTCGATCGTTTATACATTTGAATACAACTATCCCTAACTGTGATTACAGAATACAGCATACGCCTCAGGAGCATTCATTAAAGTAGCCTTTATATATAAGACGGAAGTTATTTCAAGTTTGAGGGAGGCAATGTAAAACCCTAAAATTAAAATAATTGAAAGAAGCAAAAATATGCTTCCTTGGATGTTCCTGCGTCTATGATGTCTGATTACGAAAAATGCAGAATGTAAATAATCGTTATTACAATTTAATAGCGATATACCCCCTTTGGTAAAAAAACCGCTTTCAAACACTTTCTGGATAGCAGTAACAGTAATTGTCACAACCTGATGCAATGACTAATAATAATGTGTACATACACTCACAAAATATGATATTGATACACATATGTGATGCGATCAAGCAAAATCAGTCTGAACTCGGAAATATTGATTTTGAGATATAGCCATACAAAGGAAATATTTCCTTTTGTTTTCTCTTGTTTTGGAAACTCTTTAATTGCTCATATCTTTGGAACTGGTCGTTCAATTTCAATGGGGTTTTCTGCAAAATCCAGATATGTAAATGCCTTTTACCATCCTATAAGAAACTAAAAATTTAATATTACCGAGTTCCGACTGCTTTCGCTTGATCGCATCACATATCTCTCCAAGAGCATTAATTTTGTGTCTAAATGGGCTATCCCAGTTGAAATCCATACATCTCTATGGAAGACATGACATTAATCGCCCACAACAGGGGGTGTAGATTAAAGACGGAGTCACCCATTAGTAACCTAAGTAACCCCATTTGACATTCACATTCACTATGTGGAAGATAAAGGTAATGTCTCCGATAGTTGTGTATGGATTTTAACTGGAATATCCTAATAAAACACCCAGATGTACCCATCTCAGAGGATACGTTCACCGATGTTTACAATCCCCTCGAGATATTAATAGGAAGCCTAAAGATATAGTTTTTCACCCTTTAACTTAACTCTTTCCCTTAGCGCCGCTTAAAACCCTCTCCCTGCGGCTGTCGACTGCAGACGACAAGTTTCAAATTTATTTTGAAAATTAAAACATTTCATAATTGTAAATTTTCTTGACCATATTTGGAATCAGCATGAAGAATGCATTTAAATGAGTACAAACTAGTATTGGTTCAGTGGTTCTTGAGATAGCTCTTGATATTGTGAGACAATATCTAAAAACTTGGACTTGGAGCATCAACGAGTCTCAAAAGTTTCCTGAATCAGCCAACATTATAGTTTACTAGCCGTAGGGTTGATAAAATGTGCATATTATTTTTTCAAGGGGTATAGAGCCATATTTTGTTGCACTGTTACAAAAGCAATGTTTGCCTCCGTTAGAATGGAAGTGATTATAAGCCCATGTGAATTTATTTTAATCGTTATTTTAAGAAAACAATTAACCTAATTTGTAATAATATTTATATAATTTTGGTGCTCTGATATTGCTGTTTTTAGCGCAAATTTGCACGTGTGTGATCTTGTAATATGATATTCTTATGACTGTTGATTTTTGTATTTTTTTTTTTATTTTCAAAGAGAAAATTTGTTATCATTGACAGCATATCTAATAGTATGATTTCACTTACCACATGAACTTTTGGCCATGACATTTCTCTCTACTAATTTCTGTCTATAAAATATATATGTTCGATTTTTGTACCATATTGTCAACTTTTGGCGCCTTTAGACTACTTTGTATGACAAGATTGTGAATAGGGCGTAATTTACGTATCATAAGTATACATCTTACAAAACGGTTTCCATTACCGCCAGAGATAGTGTCTACAAAAATATAGATAAAAAACAATATACAGGGTGTATCAAAATAAGGTGAACAGTTGTAAAAATCCCACTAGATTAAAACGTTTGAGATATGTGATCAAAATGCTCTAGTTGATAGCTGAATCAACATCTTGTCTTCCTACAATTGTAAAATCACTGTTATGTGAATAAGGACTCATAAACATGCAATTGCGCAAAGTCAGTTAAAGTCAAAATAACAAGAAAATTACATAAAAATTTACAGTAATCATAATTGACAGTCTAAGTCAACCACACGGCCACTATTCCTCCGATATGCAGATTCCAGCTCTCCTCATTGGCATTCACATTACGTTTAATCAGAGGTAAAATTGTGCAATTATTTGTCTCTTGAATTTTCTAAGATCTGCTGGAGGACTTGTGACAACCTTTGATTTCCACTCAGTGATTCAAAACAATCACATGCACGATTACCAAACAATTCGGCGTTGCGTCTCCTTATAGGTGCACAATCTTTCTTTTGCCAATTGTTCTCCGTCACAAAAATGGCCATTGATGCTCACACATCAGTGATTTTAAAGTTATGGAGGACAAGATGTTGATTCATCTATCAACTAGTCCATTCTTGAGACTCAAGTATTCATAATTAAATCTAATAATCAATAATACCACTTCAAGGTTTTCAGCAGGATACGAATTGTATCCTTACCCATTAATCATGCATTGTTGATGTCCCATAATGGCACATGAAGTGCAAAGTTGCTTTGACTCCTTGTACCTTTAGAGTGAATGCAAGTTAACCCCATGATAATTCTCATTAGTCTGCCTATTGGTGGTCAAAAAGAAGTTTTCATTATTAATTGGCCCAATCAGCAACATTGTTACAATAATTTCACCACACACAAAAATTAGGGTAAATTATTTGCAAAGCTCCATTCTGATTGGTGATTAAAATGAAGATATCGTATAATTGACCAATCAGAAAGAATGTTACATCGTCAGATGAGAGGTAACCCGGAAAGGTAACCTGGATCCATACCTTTAACTTTCGTCTACTAAAGGGGCGTGCCCCTATCAGATTTTTTACGACACGCTATATGCCCACATTAACCGCCAAACTACCTCAGCTAATTGTGGACCCATCATTTGCACTCATTTTAGGTTTGGGGTTGGTACAACCTCAGCATAAATTGTGTTGCTCTTTTGACAATATCTAAAGAATATTGAGTTAAAATTTGATATTTAGATTAGAGTAGCGATTTCCTTTCAAATCTAGCCACAAATTTGGGGGAAATTGCATGTTTCTATGTATTTTTACAGAAAATCGATTTTGGCTTGTATTTTGTGTAAAAATAAGATTTTCCATATTTCTTGAGGGCGTACTTATACAATGACGTCATATTGAAATAATATGGAGACTGTTAGTACTTATTTTGATAACAATGGATAGAGGAAACGTGTAGCTATATGTTGTTATCAAAAACAGCAAGATAATATATGTTTATGTAGAATATTCAGGGAGTGGGTTGCAACAACTCCCTTCTCCTCTCCGGTAGACATGTTACAAAAAGTGTCTCTGGTAGACAACTGTAACACATTTGAATGTAAGAAGTGAAGAACCAACATTTTGTTTAAACCAACTAACCTTTAGTTTGTCCCACTGTAAGAAAATAACTATTAAATAAAAGGCTGACGGCTTAAGAACCACATCAATCGGTCCGATGGGCTATCGGGCAAGTTGCAGAAGGACATTATGGGTGACCTATGGCAGTTTTCCATGGTGTTAGTCCATATTCTATAATATTGCGAACATGTTGAGGGTACCTATTTCACATTTCAAATCATCGCTTTTATATTTCGTCGAACGTTTATTAATACCAAATATTCAATTTTTATCATAGTAATAATTTGAAAGAAATCAAGCTAATTATAAACTGCTCAAATAAAGAAAGTCCGCAGTCATGTAACCTGTCCTACACCAAAACCTGATCTTGTTATGACAATGTAATTGATAAGGTCGTGTGTAGAATCTTGTTAGCTCTATATTGATATCAAATTTGCTACCAAACACTCTAAATTCAGAGAGATTGATACCAGTATATGAAATTTGGTGCATTTTCAAAAGTTGCAAATTAAAAACGGACCACACGGACCTGTAGAGCTGAATAGCAGAACGCGACCATTGACATAGCCCGAAACAACCGCCAGGGCATATCGATCGCATCGTGCCCTAGTATTCATCAGTAAAGCACTGTAGCAATCCATGCATTTTAAATTAGCAATTGAATACAACGCGCACTTTGGATAATCGACAGGGGCCCATCATGGGCAAGCAAGCTTGACCACATTGACACGCTAAGCAATTTCGACCGCGTGCATAGTTTTGATTTGCAACTTTTGAAAATGCACCAAATGCCATAAACTGATATCAATCTTTGTCACCTTTGAGTGTTTGGTAGCAAATTTGGTATCAAATTGGAGCTATCAAGATTCTGCACACGACCGTATCAATCAAATCGTCATAACCAGATCAGGTTTTGGTGTAGGGCAGGTTACATGACTGCGGACTTTCTTTATTTGAGCAGTTTATTACGACACTGTCAAATTGAATGGAGCATGAAGGTCTATTGTGAAATTGGTATGGAGATATGATATTTTAATTCAATTTGGTGTCGTCGGCAACCTCTCTCCATGAAACACATAAAAATGGTATTTTTAATGTCATGAAAAACATTCAAACATTCTTTATACGATGTACTTCACAAAACAAATCTACAAGTTTAAAAACACTTCACCCGTTTTTAGAATCAAACGTGTCCTCATGTTGTATTTAAATACTTTCGAACCGGCCTAGAAACGTGGGAATCGTGGGCGATACCGTTGCAAGTACAGCTTGAAAATGTCTGTAAAACAATTATGCAGCCTATAATGGCCTATAAAAGAATACAGGGTAAGTCTGAAAAAACTGTTCTCTCGAAAATAGTGGTGATTTTTTTAGAACTAATTAGGGCCCACGCATGAAAGGAAACGTGAATGATTTTCGAAATTAACTGGTTAGTATGGGGCCTAAACTTAAATTTTTGACCTTTCCATTATTACTACGTTAATTTAACCAAAAAATACAATTCTCAATCCATTCCACGGAACAAGTTTCTGATTCATGAATATGCAAAATGCAGTGTTGATTCTCAATGTCCATTATTAAGAATCTATTGTTTTGATACCACTAGTAATATAGCCAACAACCATTAGAACTCAGGTTAGGCTGAAGCACTCTCACTTATGAGAAGGATTGGTAGATATGTTTTGTGTGCTATTTTGGATTACAAAATATATAGCATGGGCAAATTTGACTGTTGGGCACTGAATCAGTGATGAATGGAATATTGGCTTTTTCTTTAATATTTCAGGAATTTTAAACATTAATTAAAGAATTCGTATGTAAAAGCTGATTAATAAAATTAATTCAGTAAAGAGCATACGTTTCCATGTGCTGGGGCTTTTATTCAAATCAACATTGTCGGGAGTGTTTCGATAGCGCACCCAAAAACTGTGGAACAATTTGCGAATATCAGTTTAGAATCTTGAACTTAAATTATGATTCTTTCTGTTATATATTAAGATGTTGTTGTGTAAAATATTATTATTATTATTATTATTATTATTATTATTATTATTATTATTATTATTATTATTATTATTATTTATTATTATTTATTATTATTTATTATTATTATTATTATAAACTACCTCATTTTCAGCCCGTTCCACGGAGCCAAATATCTATCACTGACAATAGACGTCTCGTGCGCTGATGATGCGCAGTGATTAGCACTCCGAATACAGATCATCGATATTGATTATTTGATCCGTGGAAATGTTTGAAAATGAAAGAGTAAAATCTTATATTTCACGAGTGGTGTGGTCAATTGTCAAAATTCCTCAACCACACCAGTTATTTAGTTATAGTTGCGGCGTTACAATACCCAAACAATTAACTTTCCGACTATACAGTTCTTTCAGGGATACCCTGTATTCAGAGATACCAGAAAGGTCTC
Source organism: Amphiura filiformis (assembly GCF_039555335.1). Classification (NCBI taxonomy): domain Eukaryota; kingdom Metazoa; phylum Echinodermata; class Ophiuroidea; order Amphilepidida; family Amphiuridae; genus Amphiura; species Amphiura filiformis. The sequence goes on from NC_092634.1 coordinate 13,496,494, forward strand.
AATAGGTAAAAAGTCTAACGTACTTTCCATTGTCATATATTAAAATCAGTATTAAAAAATATACAAATATTGCATGTTTTGACGTACTATACTTTTAAGTAATATTACCCAGTGGTGAGAATAAAAAACGCATTTAAGAGTTGCACGTATTATGTCTTCTGAATTAGCATTTATAGGAAGACAAACGCCCTTTACAATATTTCTATTCTGAGATGAATATGCAACCTACTTCCGCTAATTTATTTAATTTATTTGATTGAATTCAAAATCTGAGCTTACGTATATTTCACAATTATTTGAACGAGCTCATTTTTGTACGAACAAAGCAATGCATGTTTTTCATCACACAACCTTCAAGCTATAGATCTACTTAATGCAGACGCCCTGACTAAATCACTAATGCTAGACCATTGTTTTGCGCACATAGTAAACGTGATGTACTTTCCCCCTGCAGAAGCATACCTTATACTTTCACATGTTTTTTTTACCAGATCTGAACCAAATTATACAATTCACAACAGCGTATCATGTTAGGATATCGCCAAATAAAAACTTATCTTGAATTGAATTTGGCTTCAAAATGTCTAAAAATAGCAAACAAATATATAAGAAGTATCTGCAGCAAGAAATTAATAGAAACTGAGGTTAATGCAAACTTTGAGTTGTATAGTTCTTGGCATTCTTTTAATCATTCCGTATGATTTCCACATGGCCAGTGGTATATAGTCAATGATTTATTTAGTGGTTGATAAAAACAATGTTATAAACAAAATCAGGTCTCTGAAAAATATAATATAGTAATAATAATAATAGTAATTAATGCCAGGTCTCTGAAAAACCTGATTAATATAGTAATTAACGTAACACAACCGATTCTTTGTAGCATATAGCTATAGACAATAATTAGCGGAGTTGTTTCACGTTCTTTTATCTGGTAAACAGGTAATCTGTATTTTTATACAGGCATTAATATTAATTAATGGGCTCTTTAACTCCACGCTATGCAGATCATCCAGTTAAGAATGTATCAATAATACTTACATTCATGTTCCCCCCTATTTCTGGCAATGGTCGAGGTCCAATGCCCTTTAACCTTTGACCGAACCTCAAAAACATTCTGAAATCCTGGCATTTTCTACCTCCGATTCTGTGAAATTTGTCCGTTTTCCGTATCACGGAAAACTAATGGCTTTATACCGTAAGATATAGCTGGATACTCATATTGCGAAGAGACCACAAAAACGCTCGGAGCATCACGCAGTTAACCGCGATGTGGTGACTTGGTGATACAAAATATTTATTCGTCAATCATCATTTGATGAAATAAAGTGTCAAATATGTATCACAACTATAATATGCTACGCATATTTTTTCATACAGAATTAGGAGTCTGTGTTAGGCCTAAATCATCTGTTTTAGTTTTCACGTGGTTCCCTGTTATTGCTGTTAATACGATTGACTTCTCGATTTCATTTGTATTTGAAATTGTAAACCTCACATATTAACAACTTACACATCTGAAGTGTGAAACATGTGAACAATGGACGGAATTAACTAGAAACGCGAACATGATATCCAAACATCACAGCCATTCAAATTAGTACCAATCTGACCACTAGCACAAACCATCAAGACCGATACAGATATTGTACAAAAAGTAAAAAAATTGTAAAGTTTCAGCCCCTGTGTAGTGCCTATATCTTGAACAGAAATACAGGAATTGTTAGTATAGGCTTTTACCACTATGCCAAAAAGTAGGACCCACGTTTATAGAGATATAGTTGACCTGTCTGGTCTATATTGTGCGTGTAATGAGAAAGTAGACAAAGTATAGGACTTCGGTTAATAATTTGTGGTGTTTCTGGCGAGATGTCATAAGGCAATTCTCAAAATAAAATATATTGATATTAATCCGCTGGTCTATATTGTGCGTGTAATGAGAAAGTAGACAAACCCAGCAAACACAAAACGTTTTCGACATCATTCGCAAAAGGTTATAAAAGGTTGTCAGAAAACGTTTAAATGTCGGGTTATATAAAGGGTACATTAATGGTATAAAACGTTTTCATAACATTAAATAACATTTATTGGTAATTTACTGCAGAGCAAACACAAATGTTTTACAGAAAACATTTAAATGTCAGGTTATATAAAAGGTATAAAAACGTTTTAATAACATTCCAAAAACATTTTGAAAACTTGGTACAAATCATTCTAAACAGAATGTTATTTTGGGGTTGAAAAATATTTTGCAAAAAATGTTTGCCCAAAATATTTACAATAACGTTTTAAAATGTTTTCACGACCTTTATATAACCCTACATTTAAATGTTATTAAAACGTTTTGTAAAAAACATTTTATGAACATTTCTGTGTTTGCTTGATGCAAATATTTTAACATAATGTTATTTAAGTGTTGACAAAATATTTGGCCAAAAATGTTTGCAAAAATAGTTTACAATGACATTTCGAAAACATTTTAAAAATATTGTTGTAGTGTGTTTTCATACAAAACGTTTTAAAACGATTTCATGACCTTTATATAACCCGACATTTTAATGTTATTAAAACGTTTTTACCTAAACCAAAAGCCAAAATATAACTTATTTAAAACGTTTTAAAAACGTTTTTGTGTTTGCTGGGAAGTATAGGACTTTGGTTAATAATTTGTGATGTTTCTGGCGAGATGTCATAAGGCAATTCTCAAAATAAAATATATTGATATTAATCCGCGATGTTATAAGGCCCATCGATTACGAGCTGATCAAACTATAGTTCGTTTCAAGTCTTTGATTTACAAATTGAAACCAGCAAAAAGACAAATCGGGTGTTTTTTAATCCGTTGTAATTCCTTTCATAAACCCCTGATGTGTTTCCAGTAACAAAGCTGTAAATCATTATGTTACTATACCTATTGTTTCGATTAAAGTGTGCGTGTAAGTCATTTTCCTTTGTTATAAGTGTCAGAAAAGTGTCATTAATGCACCTTTTCATACAATGACTAATTCCGGGATTTTGATTTGTTCAATCCACTCGAACAAGGTTTTGAAGGTTATTAGAAAATTTTCATCTGCGAATATAACTCTAGTCTGTTGCTTGGAGTGGGTCTTTTACAAATTCATGACTAAATCAGTAAATCCGTATCAAGAAGGATGACTCTTGACATAATTTATGAAAGTGTCGTCTGGATCTGAATAGGAGACACAAAAGGGTTGACTTACGCAAGCTGACAAGCACTTTCAATGGTATTACAAAATACAAAAACAAAACAGTATGTTTGTCATGGTTATTGTTTGTTTTTTGTTTTAGACAAGTTCCTACAACTTCCGTAAGAAATTTGAAACTCAATCTTAGTATAACCCTTCTCTGTACTAAATACCATAACAGAAAAAATTGCAGACGATTAAGTAAGAGGAAAGTAAGCTTAAAGTTGAAACTCTAACGTATAACTGGAAGCGGGCGCCTTTAAAACCATGAATCGTACTTTTTCCAGTAGTCAGTCATCGAGTGGTTTACGCTAGTGATGGCAATTGAATTATAAGTAGTCTCCGTATATTATAGCTCTGGATGAATTCAAACCATCAAATCACTCCAACCAGTTCAAACATACTCGAATGAAAGATTGTACGTGTCGTTATACTAAAATCACCAGAGTGATTTCCAGTTAGTCTCCGCACAAATTGAACATTCACCTAACCTTGATTTTCACCTTTTGCTACAACACGTCTTTCCCATCAGCAGAAGTCTCGCGATGATTCGTAATAATTCTCTGGTAATAATTATAAGATAAATCATTGTTCATGTTAGTCCGTCACAGTGGCCCAGTATTAGCTTCCAAGAAAGTTTATTATGCGTGAAAAGGGCAGAAAGAACAATTTGTACTATTTACAATCCAATATAATTCAAAAAGAAATAAACACATCTCAAAAATAATGTCCCCACTTAATTAGGGGGTAATAACTTTTGTTACAAAAAACAAATCCGAATGATCGAGTAATTAATGATTAAATGAAGTTTGGTGTGATTAAAAACTTGCTAATTCAAATATATTACCCCGTATTCCATTCACCTGAAAGTTAGACTGTCCCACAGTCTCGGTTCCATCTCTGGGTAAATAATTATTATTTTAATTATTTATTATTATTTATTATTAATTAGAGCTAAAACCACCTTCTCCTTCACTCCAAAGATTAAAACCAACACACCACTAAGCCCTAACTAATGGCAACAAAGTTATAGTGCTCCTGGAGCACTGTGCGTCGACGAAAACTCAATTAATCTACAAACCAACTTGTTTTTTTTTTTATAATAGCTCTCCTAATCCGAGACTGTTCCGCTTTGATAGTAAACTGACTTCCAAATAATTATCAAGCTATGTAACGTGACTGTGGCGTCAATTATGATAGCCCGCCCCATTGTTAATTCAAATATGGTAGGCACATAACATGCATGACCCAGTTCTATTGTCATTTTGCGCGAGCGTTGGTTATGATCAACAGACTATCAATGAAAACTCGTTTCAAATATCGCCTTGCTTGCTGAGCTCTACATTGATTGGTCAGGCTGAGTAGCCGCTTACACAAGTCTTACACAAACGGCAAGACAGTGAGACCACGGACGTGATATATATAGAAAACTCGTCTGACCCAGGATGTAAAAGTTATTTCCCACAAAATGCTGGGAACTGGAAGTCAATTTGCCTACAGATTGGAAGGGTCCATGTATCGGGTTTATTTAATGTTATATAATCTACATTACCAGTCGTTCTCCATGGACCCGAGGGAGGGTCTACCTGAAAGTCAGTGGCTCTCAGTGAGCGTGTGCCATCGATCGGTTACTGACAAATGCTGATTGGATATACATACACCCAATCAAACCTATCCTTGTACACACTAAATCACACTGCAACTTTTTGAATCGCATAAAAATGTCATTCATGCATTATTTTCTCGGTCATTCCGATATCGTGTAAACAAGTGTGGTATTGTTGCAGCTCACAAATGTCTCTACACGTTCACCTGGATTTCATTGCTTTAATTAATTGTGTTCAAAGTCATGACCATCCAATCAAGGGAGGACTTTCTTTTTTCTTTTTCTTTTTGGATGTGCTTAAAGATTTACTATCATTTCAAAAACTATGTATGTAGAAAAAATACGATCAGTTGAAAGTAAATCTGTTTTAAAACTGAAAGTACAAGCAGCTAAAACATCCATTTAATGCGACTACATCATATGGGGTTAGTTTCATCTCAAGAGCACCTGACATTTGCATATAAAAACCATGACCGTCTTAAGCACTAAATAGATCGTATTAACCTATCAGCAAAGGCTCTTTTTTACAATACTTTTATTAAAAATAGACCCGGTCAATGAGTTTGATGGAAAAAAGGGTATAGACTAAACAAACCGACGAGGTAAATTGAGCCCCTTAAATATATTATCGATGCGCACACATGACATACCTTTTAACGTAAAAGCTATTAAACACTGCATCTGATCGAAATGTGTATCACGACATGCTTGCAATGAATGTGTCGTCTGCTCATAAAAATGATAAAGAATAAAATGTTCATAGTTTTCGCGCCTTCTCTCATGTACTCTTCAAGGATACTTCAACAGGTGCTGTCTTTGAAGCTAAATTTATTATTATTAACCACCAACCTTTGTTTCTTCCGGTCCTTTCTTTGAAACGTATTAGAGTAGCATTGATTCGATCGGACAATGTCATTGTATCTCTTGTCACTTTTCTGTAAATGTGTTAATAACAAAAAATGAATATTTTAAAATGTTTTTATTACTTGAAAAAAATCGAATTCTTACCCTTAATAACTTTGTTAAAATTATGATGTATTGCTTCCTTTGACATTATTATATTAAAGTGTTGGATTTCACAAGTTGTTCACCAGTCCGTTACTTTGTCACTTTTTTCCTTCTTCATTCATAATGTAATTAAACATAAATGAGTAGCATTTTCAAATATATGCTATTCATTACCAGAATTTCTGGCAGAAAAAAAATGCTCATTATGTGATCGCAGGTAATTATTACAATACTTTCAAAGTGTGGAGGGCGCTCTCGCTATCGTACACAGACGCCCATGATTAAGTGCGTGTGCAAAAAGCTACGACGCGTCGACGTTACTGACTGTACTAGGCAGTATTATGAGTGGTACGCAGTGACGCATGGCGCGTAGCGAGTAGTACATTTAAAACCATGTCGAGTATATCAATAATCAAATCCAGATCAGCTCTGGATAATAATCCAAAGCAATCTGAATTCAGAATCATCATCGAGAAGAGCGCACACGTATTACTTACGCGCGAAATGTTTCCCGGAAATATTCGTCTAACGTCAGTTACTATACAGTACTTGTGTAATACCGCCTAAAGAACAAGCCGAAGTACACTTAAGAACATCACCAAGAATTGTGAATAATTAAACAGACAATATAGCATAGAATATTAGATAAACACCTGTTTGTGACTTGTGATAACTTTTATAATAATGCCTTCCTCGATTTAACGATTTTCAGTTATGAATTGCAAAAATATCTTCAAAAAATAATACATTCCACCTGGTTTATTTGATATCCTCCAATCTCGGTATCAAATGTTCTTTAAAACAAATATTTTGCTCAAAAAGTTGCGGGCGATAAAAACAAAGAGAGGTTTTAGGGTAAATTTGAAAATGATATTTTCTGAATTTGTCACTTTCCACCTGTTATGACCTCAAAGCATATCAAGACTCAGGAGAAGGAGTTCAGTGATTTCAACATTTTCCCTGATTAAAAGTTCAATACCGGTATGTGCTTGGATTTTTACCTCATATATGTTCATTTTATTAACTTAACTTGACTTAAGGTTCCATCTCTGGATAATGTGACAATAAATAATTAGATAATGCCCTATGAAAAAATGCCAAAGTCCTGTAACACCCCCCCCTTTAGTTTTCTCAGTGCCAAAAACCCATTCCTCTTCCTCCACAAATCGACGCCACTAATTACACACACAACCAAACCATGCAGCAATATAGAAACCTACTTATTAATTATTAGTGAACGCGAAAGTCCAGTGAGCGCTCCTATTCCGAGACTGTACAAATTTGTTTTTAATCTTCCTTCCAAATAATCGTTCAACGAGATGTGACGCACTGCCATGAAGATCAGGATGGGACATTTGCCAATAACTGAGATGCGTTGAGCTCAACTGGCACGCGTCTGATAGAGCCATGGTACGCGCAATATAAAAGGCAACCACTCGTCTCGGACTTGGTCGTATTGTCCATTGCGTATATTGTCGCTTGCGGTTTGCAAATGTTTGCACATTGTTTATCTAGGGAAGCCTCTTCAAATATCACCGCGCTGCCAAGCTGCGTTGATTGGTCGGATGCAATATCGTTGTTGTAGTCGCTTACAACAAACGTTGATGCAGTGAGAACACGGACGTGGTATATATTAAGATCGCGTGACCCCGGATCGGTAAAAGTGAACTCCCACAGAGTACTGGGAAGTGGAAGGCAAATTGCCTACAGATTCGGAGGGTCCATATATTGGGTTGAGTTTCAATGTTATATAGTCTACATTACCAGTCGTTATTCATGGACCCGAGGGAGGGTCTAAAGGCGGATGGCTTTCCCGAATCACAGTGGCTGACTCTCCATAGGTTTCTAACCCTGCAAGACTAATATATGGTCTTACTACTTCCCATTCCGGTTCAATAAACGCAATAACTTTGTTACACATACAATGTTGGTTCCTTTAAATTTGACCCGTTTCGCTAGTCGATGACGGGCACTACCACGGATACAGGTTTTGATTTTTATATTGGTTTTGATTTAATCACACCAATTATTGTTACATTTCAGGCGTTTCCTATCCTTTATCACGTATATTTTGCGTTTACAATAATTTAGTTTAAACATATTCATATCTTTTGAAAATTTAATATTGTTGTTACCTCCGTCATAATTGTAACTGTAAGAATCAAAAGAAACATTTATCAAACAACCGTTGTGGTTACCATGGTTTTCGTTATAGCTAACACATTTTATAAATCTAACATTTATAATGAACTACGTCGCAATGTTGTACATGCAGTTCAATTAATGATTTAATTTCTACGCCATGTTGCATCAGATGATCAAATTATTTATAGTACAATTTTACTGTCCACTGACAACATATAAAACCCAGGCTTGGATGTAGATACTGATTCCGTGCGTGCAGAGTAGCCCATGAAACACACCAGTTAGTCAATGTCTCAAATTTAGCACAGGTCGAATTTAGCCAAAAGAACTAGTTAGACCGCACATAGATTTAAAAACCGACGTAATGATGATATAATTGTTTGGATTAATGGGGAATAAGAAGATATATTTTACAAACTAGGTACGTTCTTTGCTGAAAACAAAAGCATTCCTGAGATAGTTTCGAGACAGAATATACCCCCCCCCCCAAAGTCTCATTTTTACCTATTAGAATTTGAAGTATACATTAGGTGGTATTTTTGGTTTTTGTCTATTATCTCAAATTGCTCAATGCTGACTGAGAGCCAGTAAAACTATATTTCCAATTGGTAGTCTTAAGAAGTAAAATCAATCAGAAACAAGACTTAAGACGCCAAAACAAGGTCAACATGGCCGGCGGCTGGACTATGTTGTTCACTTGTATGATATTTTTCTAAAACATTCATGCCAATGTACGCCATGCAGTATAAGTAGTGTCAAAATTATCCACTGTATATTGGGAAAAACACGTGTTGATGTGATACAAGACTACTCGTCACAATTGTCCCGAAAGTAGAGCAAGAGGTCTTCCTTGCAACATAATCTATCACAAATTGATATCATTGATAAGCGAACTTGTGTAAGTTATCCTTAGGTTTCATAAACCAACTGACAATCTGTAAGTGATACAGCAATTTATTTTTTCAGGGACTTATAGATAAACACATGTTAAAAGCAGGACTCATTATAAAAAAATCGTTTACTCAGCCCCTAAAATGAGCAGATTTAAAATATAAAATACGATTTATCGTCACACTTTGCATGTAGATAATTAGAGGAAAACTAGTAACAGTCGGCTGATTTGAGCCGATAAATATGATTTGGTAGTTAATCGTACAATGGTCTACATTCCATGCATATAGATTGGGCAATTTATTAATGAATAATTGATCAAAACTAGTTTGACAATCATGATAACAAACGCATGGGAGGCATCTAAGGTAGCCATTACTGTTAGTTTATAATAGGTAGATACACCTGGTAGTGTATCAATAACTGATATAAGGTAGATACGCCAGGCAGTTTATCAATAACCTGATCTAAGGTAGATACACCAGGTAGTTTATCAATAACCTCATCTAAGGTAGATACACCAGGTAGTTTATCAATAACCTGATCTAAGGTAGATACACCAGGTAGTTTATCAATAACCTGATCTAAGGTAGATACACCATGGCAGGTAGTTTATCAATAACATGATCTAAGGTAGATACACCAGGTAGTTTATCAATAACCTGATCTAAGGTAGATACACCATGACAGGTAATTTATCAATAACATGATCTAAGGTAGATACACCAGGTAGTTTAATCAATAACCTGATCTAAGGTAGATACACCAGGTAGTTTATCAATAGCCTCATCTAAGGTAGATACACCAAGTAGGTCATCAATAACCTGATCTAAGGTAGATACACCAGGTAGTTTAATCAATAACCTCATCTAAGGTAGATACACCAGGTAGTTTATCAATAACCTGATCTAAGGTAGATACACCAGGTAGTTTATCAATAACCTGATCTAAGGTAGATACACCATGGCAGGTAGTTTATCAATAACATGATCTAAGGTAGATACACCAGGTAGTTTATCAATAACCTGATCTAAGGTAGATACACCATGGCAGGTAGTTTATCAATAACATGATCTAAGGTAGATACACCAGGTAGTTTAATCAATAACTTCATCTTAGGTTAATTAATTAATGAATAACTGATCAAAACTAGTTTGACAATCATGATAACAAACGCATGGTAGGCATCTAAGGTAGCCATTACTGTTAGTTTATAATAGGTAGATACACCTGGTAGTGTATCAATAACTGATATAAGGTAGATACACCATGGCAGTTTATCAATAACCTGATCTAAGGTAGATACACCAGGTAGTTTATCAATAACCTGATCTAAGGTAGATACACCAGGTAGTTTATCAATAACCTGATCTAAGGTAGATACACCAGGTAGTTTATCAATAACCTGATCTAAGGTAGATACACCATGGCAGGTAGTTTATCAATAACATGATCTAAGGTAGATATACCAGGTAGTTTATCAATAACCTGATCTAAGGTAGATACACCATGGCAGGTAGTTTATCAATAACATGATCTAAGGTAGATACACCAGGTAGTTTAATCAATAACCTGATCTAAGGTAGATACACCAGGTAGTTTATCAATAGCCTCATCTAAGGTAGATACACCAAGTAGGTCATCAATAACCTGATCTAAGGTAGATACACCATGGCAGGTAGTTTATCAATAACATGATCTAAGGTAGATACACCAGGTAGTTTATCAATAACCTGATCTAAGGTAGATACACCATGGCAGGTAGTTTATCAATAACATGATCTAAGGTAGATACACCAGGTAGTTTAATCAATAACCTGATCTAAGGTAGATACACCAGGTAGTTTATCAATAGCCTCATCTAAGGTAGATACACCAAGTAGGTCATCAATAACCTGATCTAAGGTAGATACACTCGGTAGTTTATCAATAACCTCGTCTAAGGTAGATACACCAGGTAGTTCATCAATAACCTGATCTGAGGTTGATTCGTTTATCAATAACCTCATCTACGGTAGATACACCAGGTAAAGAAAAGAAATACTAATCTATTTGTTATGGAAATGTTACAATATGGCTTTAAGGGGAAAGGAGGTAATACCGTGAATAAAGTTGATCAGAACAATAGTAATTCGTTTTTTCTTACAAAGGGTAATTATCAATGAAGAGGCTCACTAGCTCTACACTAAGTAGAGGTTCTATGGTCCGGCTAGGAAGATGTCAATAATTAATACTTAATTTTATGCCATTTTTTGAGCAATGGCCGAGGTCCAATGCCCTCTAACTTTCCAAAACATCCAAAATCGTTTAGAATATAGTATATAATAATCTAATGTTTGCCAAAATATCGGTAAGGAAGAGAACGTCATCAATGAAATAAAATCGTTCAAGATGTAAAAGTGGTATACACCCGAGGATGTCTCGGAACCAAGTCAATTCTCAGTTGTCTCCATAATAGTTTAGTCTACCGTGATTTGATTTTTCTTCAACACGCTCAAGAGAATATTTTATCACGTGACTTCTTATAATGCTACATTTGAAGCTTCTTTGACTAAATTGTGTGACGTCATAAGTGTGAAAAATAGGACGCGCAATCGACGTAAAAAGAAACATCAACACTTCTCGTCACATGTTGTCCTCCACTGCGTATTGCTATATGCACTATGTTTTTAAATTACATCAACCAGCTAACTCAATCGAGTGCAGTACGGTGCAACGTGGAAACATAGCTTTCTCTCTCTTGTTATTGCTTGATGTTGTATACGTGTTTGAAAAAATGAACTTTGTCCCTCACAAAGATTAGCTTCTAAAATCCATGTATTTCCTTCATTTTCATTATTCCGTACAAAGTAACATTTGAATATGCATCAAGGGACACAAAAGTACACTACACACTAACGCTTAGTAGTTAATATACGGATATCTGTTTTGTTTTGTTTTTACATGTGGCACAATGGCATAGGGGTAGCGGGCTAGCGAATGGTTCTGTCCTGGCTTTGTACCACTGAGGTCCCAGGTTTGAGCCTCGGTCGTTGCGTGTATTTGGTTTATAATAAATACCAAATCATTACAAAACTTAGGCAATTGAGCGTACATTTTGCAACACATACATTGAGGTGAATTTGTATTATGTATGGTCTTTAAACAACATATGATTTCGATGAGAAATACCGTATAGTATCAATATTATTACGTCTATCGTTTGGTCTTTGGTACCCTTATAAAACATTAGGTTAATTTTCTCTTCCATTTGACCTACATTGTCAACCCTTCATTTCTACAAAAACAAAAAAATAACAAATACCTATCAGTGTGTGTGTCAAAACAAATCTTCTCTGCGGACTACTACTCAGATCTTCTGTAAAACACGGAAATGATACCGAATGGGAGTCGTTATAAGCTAATATAAATACTATTTGAACGTTGTATTGATACTGTGTTCATGACGTTATTAAATTCACACTAGCTCCTTGAGTTCCCGCCTTGTCCATAGTTTCCCTGGAGGGTTTTGTGAGAGGATTGCGGTAATGATTCAGTCCCTATCTATTATCTACACTTGTTATACCATAGTAAGTCTTTGGATACTGAAACCATCACAACTATTCAAAGGATTTAACTCTTTCCACGCGGGTGTCGACTGCAGACGACAAGTTTCCAAAACAAATTCAAAATTCAAAAATTTAAGAATTGTAAATTTTCATGACCATATTTGGAATCAGCATGAAAAATGCATTAAAATGAGTACAAACAAGCATAATATTGGTTCAGTGGTTCTTAAGATAGCTCTTGATATTTCGACAAAATATCTCAAAACTTGGACTTTTTATGTTGAAGCTTATGACAAGCACGCAGAGCATTAAAAGTCTTTGATCTGTCTTCCCACCATTGTTTAAAGTAAGATAGGAGTGTATGATACTTATTTGACAATGGTCTCCTGTTGCTCCAAAAGTGGTTGTTAAACAAGCTAAATTCGTGTGATCTACTTAGCTACAATATATGAAGCTTCTCTAGTTTCATTGACAGTACTGAGGTGACAAAATTGTCTTTTATCGTATCAAAATGATGTCATCTTAGGTACAGCATTTTGGTATGTATTTGAAAATGCAGAAGTAGGGTCTTGAGACCGGGTATTTTTGATTCAACTATACACCACATATTTGATCACGGAATTATATAAAAGGTTTGAGACACTATCTGATGTTTACCGATAGTTGTTGTTAGGTGGATATTGTGCATCATTTTGACATGATTTGTCTATTAGATTCATTGTCATATTATGAAAAGTAGCGGATGCATTTAATCTGACGTCACACTGGCCGCCAGATATGCTGCCGTACGAGTATAGTCAAATTGGGTGACCCGGTTTTTTCAAATCGAATTAAATTAAGCATGTGCCATTCAACAGAGTACAGTTGACCTAACCTTTGCTTGATAAGACCAATTGCTAGCTGGCTAACAAGTACAAAATGTCACATTTACTCAAGAGTGGTATGTTACTTTACTTTTGATGAGTTGAATTAATTAATTGAATACGTATGTCGCATCATATCTATTTTTGTTTCCGAATGAGTCCAAATTAAAAGCGTCCTTGAACTAGAAATAATCTATTCTTGTCGGTTACTTCGGTGCACCAGAACGAAATTCAAATTTCATGATATCTTTGCTAAACGAATTAATCTGCAAGAAATATTTTGTACATAAACATTATGTAGCCAGAGGTTTCCAGTGATATAAAAATCTCAACTTTTTTGAGAAAAGTGGGGGATGAGGCTGTGGATCACGAAATGCCCTTTTAATGGTGAGATTGGATCACCACTGATGTTCGTAATAGGGGGTCCGAAAGTGTAATAACTTTTTTTTAAACCAGTCCCGAAGGTGATAAAGTGACCCTGCTTTCCTTCACCTTCCAAACACTTGTTCAGAGAGAAATGTAGATTTGGATGCATCAGTTTCTGAATGACGCGGAAGTGCTAGGTTAGAATCAGGCCAGTTACAGGTATCTTGCAGACATTGTTACAAGAATAAAAAAAATTCCCTCCCACGGTATTTAGGAATTATATCTTCATTACTGGCCTGTGTATGTATACATGTAAACTAATTGTAATCAAGAAGTTATACCGGACACAAGGTCTCCTCACAGCAACAACTTGCTTAAATTAGTGCTATATGAGATAGCTCTATGTTATGGGAGGTACCTGAAACCTAATGACTCTAAACAGGTTGTCACGTAAACAATAGATAGTTTACGGTTTACGTGCACGACGTGTGTCCATCGCTAGCTTTCTTATTTTTTCTCAAAACTTTAAGTTGTATTCAAATTTATTACGATAGTTAATTTGGTTCTTCAGTTATTGACAGGCCCGTAACTCGTATTTCTTTAAGAATGTTTTTATTACTTTCCTAAAACCAAATTGAGCATCGAGTAAACGCACGTTATACGAAATACGCAAACAAAAACTCTGTTTAAAGCCGATTTGTATGAAATCAGTGTGTGTAATTTCTTCAGAATTTAGAAAGCTGCCACAATGTTGCATTGACTCGATGTAACACACCCACTGCAACCTTTTATCTTTAATACCATTATATTTATAAGATTTTTAGTTCCTTTGAATCTATGTTATATTATAATACTTTTAGGTAAAGGTAATTTTCATAATTGACCTTTTTGGTAAATCTCATAAGGCTTCGCGTTTTGGTCCCTACATCGTTAGTGAACAATACTACGGCCACAGACTAAATACAGACTATTTGCTAGCATGCATTGTATGCTGTGAATTCTCGGATATTCATGAGGGCCGATCGTTTGATCGATCGTCAGCGTTACGTGCCTTTGCGTATACGCGATAGAGCGTTGCGTGTCTTCGCGTTTACGCGATAGACCGTAAAAATACGTGGTACGTGCATAGCAGTTTTGCCTGTCGCATTTCATGGATCGGCCCTCATTATCTCATGCTGAGACTTTGACTGTTTGGAGTTTGTCTGTATCTCTTTAGATCATGATTACGGTCCATGTCACCGCTGTGAAGTGCGCAGTAAACGATGTCGCATCGGTGTGACGACAAATGGATCCAAATGCAAAGCTTATGGGATTTACCAAAAAGATAAATTTTTCTCACTTTAGTTAATAAGTGTACAATTGAAGGTTAATGTAATCAATATGCTGATAATCCAGACAATACGCCTGTACTACCAACTGATTCGTAAAATACTGATATTACACGGAGAGCAGCAAACTATTGATTACTATGATCAGATGTACACGAGTTCAAGAATCGAGAACTCTAGAAGCGGAAAGTTTAAACGTGCTTGGAATTATCAACCCAAATTTCTTCCTTTTTGTTTATCAGTGTTTATACGAAATATGAAGAAGTCTGACCGGGACGCCATTAGAAGAGAAGCTAATACTCAAATTATTAATATATTTGTCTTACATTTTACTTTCTCCGTATAATAATAAAGATAATTGTTGTAAAATGCAATCGAGACAATACCAAATACGGATTTACCATTTATATTGCTTACGAAGTGCTGATTTGTAAAGACCCTGAAGTCTGGCTCTATATTAATATTACCAAAAGTGTGGTAGGCACGCCGAGAAATAGCACCGTTGGTGTATTAGCTCCCTCGTGTATACAATTTTAGCTTTAAAGTGTTGAAATACCACAACTTGAAAATGAATATTATGTGATTTTAACGAGAACCGGTGATTTAGCTCTATATTCGAAGAGCAGACTTCACTGATGAGCCACCAAAAAGAAATTACACAATTGGGTCTGTCCGATAATGCACTGCCTAAGGTAGTAACGTAACCTATTATTATCTTTACCTACTCACAAATAGAAGCTAACGTAGCCTGGAAACGTGGCTAACGTAACGTTAAGTAACCTGGGTTAGACAACTATCAAGTTTACTAACAACATTGCGGCAGACACATTGACGACCGATTACCACTTGGTGCATAGAGAATTGTTATAGAGGGGCAACTGGTAATCGGCAATCATTTTATAACATCTTGTCAAAAACGATAGACTATCTGTGAACAGAATTAGATTTGGTACACTAAGTAATACAGAATTAATTATACGGTCGTCTCCTGAAATTTGTTTGTTTGTCCTGGGCTAATAACTAATTGTTAATTGTCTAGATGGGTAGTTGATCATGGCTGCGATAGATTATTGTAGTATGTATCCCGGGGTATGTATAGTGCGATTCTTAGCTGCAAGTCCCTCATTGTTGCAAAATGAATGGTTTGTAAGGTGTCTTGGGTCACAGTGGTAAGCGAATTCCTGTAAAATGTGGTAAGGTTTGTGGGTGTGGTTCAGACTTATAGTACCCGTACTCGTACCCGTACTCGAGTCCCAATTTCCGTACCCATACCCGTACCCGTACCCATGGCTCCGGAACACGTACTCACACCCTATTTTGGGTTAGGACCCGTATCCGTACTCATGGTTAGAGAGCCGTACTCATACCCGTATCCATGACCTGGGACCGTACCCGTATCCGTACGCATATCTCGGGACCCGTACTCTTGGTGGGTCCCAATACTACAAGTCTGCTTTGGATAGCGCACTATTAAATTGCTGCTGCGTTTTTTCTCCTGGAACATAATATTATCAATGGTATCGAATGTGTGTATCTTTATTATATTTTATTTGTTTGTTTATAAAGTAATGCTATGCTACTGTACAAAACAACAAGCATCTTTGCTTCATATTCAGAATGGATGGTCCAATACTTGGAATGTTTGTACTCTACTCAATTGAATGTATTATGGAAGTTAAAAAGCTTCTGAGGTTGTGAGTATTGTCACTTGTCTAGGCTAGGACTTATGGCAACAAAGGGTTAACACATTCAAGATGAAAGTGTATAAAACTAACAAATGTAGTCACGTTGTAATTTGTGATTAGAGGAACGGTCATCTAGCTGTTATCATCCTGTTTTGTTGGGGCTTGCAATAAACACATCTCGGATGTCATACTGCAGTACTTACACTCACACCTTGGTAACAGCTCAGATGGCTATGGAAGAAAATCATTACATCTCGGTTTACTCCCCCTCCACCCCCCCCCCCACACACACACCCCCACCCACACACCACGCACACCTCGAGTAATAGAGTCTGACATACAGAAAGTAGAATGGAAGCCATGAAGTGGTGAAAGGAGGAAGGTAGGACAGAAGAGACGATGGGAGATGACATCACCACAATGCATTCATGAACGCACAAAAATTGAGCAAAGAGATACGACGATGGAATACTTTGTGTTTATTTAATGCAGTAAATGAATGAGCCCCGAGCCCGATGTTTCGGTTTTATCTTCATGTAAGCATAAGCAAGAAATTTGAGGTTAATTTTAGGGTTAGGATTTGGACTAGGTTTAGGGTTAAAGATAACATATCGTGATGCTTACGTGGGATTGGAGTAGTCTGTGCGAGAGAACGTTAGCATGATTTCAAATTACTTGGTAACTCTAAGTCGGTAAACATGGATTGAATCTTTCCCTAGAGAAATCCTTTTCAGAGGGCGGAGACTTTCGGAACTCCAGTGAGTATAATCATAAGACATCCAATAGAGAAAACACAATCATTTTTAGTCCAAATCACACATAATATCATTGTCCACCTGTTTTGACATTAATAACATCTATTATTGTTTGTATCTTCAAATACACCATTTTCCTATCAAGTTCTCCACTCCGCCAACAGACAAGGATTTATACAGAAGAAAGTACGTGCTATCACAACATTCAAACGCATATATCGATGATTATGTAGAAAATAAAGCTGTTACAACCGTATGCTCATTCGATAAAAAAGATTAACTCTGTTTTTACATTACCATCAAGAATATAGTGTTGCATAGTATTTATTGACCGATCATTGCGTAAATGCAGTTATGTTGTAATACTTATTTATCTTGAATGTAACTTTGTAATACCCAATTGCCTAACCTTTCCCATAAGATTAAAAGACTAAAATTACCAATCATCCAGTTCAAATATAGACATTTACATCAAATATTTTTCTTAACCCCTCTTCCACACGGGTAAAACTCATTCTTAGAAATCCCATTAACTGAAATCAAAACTTTTAAGCATCAGTTTGGTGGTTTTGCATCTGGATACTTTTCACATGTTATTCATGCTGGTGTAGAGCCTCTAGAGCTCATTTGAATATGTTAAGTAGAAATCTAGGATTACATGAAGTTTGATAATCTCAAATCTCAGTGTCGTGTATAATGCTTAAGATGTGACGTTGGGCGTTATACCCACTCAGCATTCAAATGTATCCCAAGACTCTACTTCTCTCGGAAATCAAATTTTACACGCGGAATCGTGATTAACCACTGAATTTATCAACCTGTTATATAAACAAGTATTGTACACAGGAACCACGTTGGTACTTCAGCGAGAAGTACACGTAATTAGGGCACTTTTTGACACTTTCCGGGATATAAAAAATCGATTGTGCTAGTTCAGCTGTACGTCCACACAATTTGTGTTGCTTACATTTTACAAGTTCAAGTATATAGTCTTGACCTACAACCGATGCAATCCCGAATGCAATACAAGGAAATCCGGAGATTTTTTTTGAAGTCCGGAGATTTTTTATGAAGTTTGACAAATTGTTTTTTTCTTTTTTAATGAAAGGTAATCTTGAGAAGTACTTGTTTGTACTCACGTGAATATTATCACGTAGATTCCTAGTATGGTAACAGATTTCAAATGTAGATTGTAATTTGTATTCTGTGGTGAAAATTTTAATATTTTTACCAGTGTTATCACGCAGATGGTTAACAATGTCCTCAGAGATTTATTGGTCAAAATATTTCACTCACGCCATATTGAGCGTATGGTCACTTATTTTAGAGAGTTTTACCAAAAAGGGCCATTTATTGAGTGTACCATTCAACTTAGTTCACAACACTTACCGTATCGATGAGACACAGCTTTGGGACGGGTTAGCGCGTGTGTGTGCAGTGGAGATGCAATGAAAACGCACATTAACAGCATATTTGTTATATTGTTGAAGCTGGAGTCTCTGCAATAATTAAGTAACTCACTTGCAGATTTTTGGCGGGTGTATTCGTGGGTTTGAGTTATGGGATTAGGGGGTGTGAGTTCATCGAAATCTGTGGTATATAGTAAAGGGCGCTATTGGGTGATTTTTGAGTAGATCTAGTTTACCTACATTAATGTAACCAATGTTTTTTGCATTCTTACACCTCAAAGGATAAAACTAGAATCCGTTCAATTTTCAATTTCAATGTCCCTTATAATGGAATAATGGAACCAATCAAAATTTTATCATTTCAGGTTTAAGGATGCCAAAAAAAACGTTGGTTCCACTAATGTAGGAATATAAACTCTCAAACCCATAGCGGCCTGTACTATGCTTACTAGTGTCCTTGATTAATTGTGTTCAACGAAATCCCGTCAAGGATACGACGTAATCTTTGTGATTCTTTTAATTCGTAAAGACTAATATTCTAAACATATTTTATTCCAGAAATAATATTGTACTTATGCAGATTAGCGATTCAATTACACTTCACACAACACCTGTGACTACTGAAATAACAATAGAGTGTGAAACGATACAACCAAAACATTGCATGCAACAAATTTACACATCGACTCTTAAATTTCAGCAAAAAATACAGTACCATTTTTTCGATTAAGCATCAACTTATGAAACACGACAGTTTTGAATTGCTCTTCTTAACACCATCTAGGCAATGTAACATTTAATTTAAAGAACTGTCTGATATGAAAGTTCCACAGGCTTAATGAATTTCTGAATCTTTTCAGCGGTCAGGAGTTAAGTGACGGCTACACGGTCGAAATTGACACGGAGTGAGAGTGTTCTCGTTTTTATTTGTTGTATAAATGATCATGATTCACTTAGTAAATAATATTAGATTTATGATTTGATGCATAAACTCTGCTTTATCTGAGGCGAATATAAAAATAGACGTATGGAGGTATATAGAGCAACTAACTTGTGTAATCTGGAAACTATGTATTTATCTGTTCTAGCTTCAGTGACGATTTGCACTATTAACACGGCATGTGTTGTTCTACGTAGGATATGTTCACTGGAGTGCCATGTGTGATTTAAATTTAGAGAATAAAGGTATTGTTTTTAGCCGCTGGAGTGCATCTATTGTCTCATATAACACGGGCGACATCATTATTTTAAGTAAAACAACGAGGGGAAGCCGAGTTGTTTTACGCCAAAAATAATGTGTCGCCCGTGTTATATGAGACAATAGATGCACGACAGCGGCTAAAAACAATACCTTTATTCTCATTCTTAAACATTTCACTTCAAGTAAAAATAAAAATAAAAATTTTAATCAAAGTAAATCCTACATTTTGCAATGAATTAGGGCTTAAAATCGATCAGTCCCGTTGTTGCTATGCGCCTCCGATTGGTTCAAATTGCGAGTACGCGTATCGCGTCGATGCACGCACTGACCCGTGTGATATCGTGTCATATCACACGGGTAAGAACCAATAAGATTGCAGGAACATTCTCAAGTGTTTAAGAATTTAATATCTAGCACTGCAACAGCATTATACAATCAAAATGATTGGTACCCAAGACAACCCACATACAACATACAAAACAGAGACAAACAAACACAAGAGAAGAAAATGCCATGCCAAATTAATTCGTTTTTTCTGCATTCCAACTGCAACAAATTCGCTTTCCACATTTTGCTCTACCACACAAATATATTTTAATATTTATTTGACAGTATATAATAATTATTTCAAAGCATTAACTAGGCCAGGTAGCTTACGCATATATTTAATACAGCCGACCCTCCAACTAACACCCCCACCCCCACCCCGCCGTCCGAAGTAACTCAACCCCCCTTCTCCAATATACACATTGATTCTTTCCAGAAAAATTGTAAATCACGCCTTTAAATTTCATAAAGATCATAAAATCGACGAGTGATCGTACCATAACTTACTTTTCTTGAAATATGCGACACCGAAAACTGACGCATATATCATACAAACCAGGTGATAAAATGCTTCCTATCACAGGTCGTGACTTATATATGAAATTAAACCCGATTATTTGAAATTAAATCCAGTTTCATCGGTTTATTGTGTTCAGTTTACCAAAGTGATCAATGCTGTGCTATTATATGGCTTAATATGCTGCGGGAGGCGACACGATCTGTAATCTATACACAGTGATATAGCCTAGAGCAATGGCGTTGCGTTCTACTTGTACGTGTATGCACATAAAATATGCACTTATGAAATCATAAAAAAAGTTATTAACCCACTAATCACTACCTGCCGTTCTAACATTGCCTCTGATTGGTCATTTACATGATATCTTCACTTTAATCACCAATCAGAATGGAGCTTTGCAAATAATTCACCCCAATTTTTTTGCGTGATGAAATTATTCTAACAATGTTGCTAATTGGTCCAATAGTTCTCATGGGGTTAAGCTCTCAAGGAATTGTTTATTGATTAAGTAACCAATGTGAAAATAATCTACCGTTTTTGTTTTACTTGAATATGACACGGAACGAATTTTCTTTAAATTTCTATTTGTTGTTCGTTCTTCCTTTTCTGGTATACTGATCAAAACTAATTACAATGGAACTAGAAATATTTAATCTTCTATCTGCAGAGGCCTTATTCAAATGGAAGTCAAATTGTAAGCTAATATTTGTAAAGTACTCGAGGTTGCTCACCAAAGTACCGATTACGATCTGTGAACTAGAAAACGAGATACGATGAGGAATTGAAAACATACTCCGTCTACTCACAGTACATATACATCCTTAGCCTTGTTAATTCGCAAACTATTTGTTTTTCGAAAATTGTTAACGATACATTCTTATTATTCTTCAATGAGAGAAACGATCTATTGATGTAATCATAAAGTTAGCAAGAGTTGTTTGAACGAGATGTATTCTCTTTGAAGGTGCATTTTGCATCAGCTTGCAGCTAATTAAATCGCAGAATTAATATTTTACTCGTTTTAATAATTTACTCCATTTTCATATATGTAACACACATAAAACCGGAGTGACATACAATAATATGTACTTCCGTTAGCTTTATTTCATTTCCTCCTATTTAACACAACCAAAGAATTTTTACTTGACAATGCTGATAAAACCTCTTTTTAAAATTGTTTTTGACAATATTATAAGAAAACCACTAAATTTAACTGATTACGACAAAAAAAATTACTCTAAAAAAAGCAACCTTTACGTGGTAATCCGTATCGAAAATAGGTAGTACGTCAAACGTTCTTTCATATTTATCTTATTAATATTTATAAATATTACACATTTTAATTGACTCTTTCACTAAATGTGTATCACCTTCATGGGTCTGAATTCTATTCCATCGTCACAAAGCACGTTCCGTTTATATTACGTGATTCTCGACTGCCAAGGACCCACTTGTTAAATTTAATCAGTTCTTGATTTAATTACCACATTTCACTGTCTATAATTACTAACTATACATAAACGAGGTCGTAATATTACTACTATTGCACCGGGTAGTTTTCAGTCGCTGAAGTCAATTCTGCCGTAATACGTTAAAAGGGTGTATCCATGGACGAAAAATATAACAGACCGCGTACAAGCAGTCAAAGTCTCAGCATCACCCGATAATGAGGACCGATTGTTGCATGAAATGCGACAAGCAATACTGCTACGCACTTATCGCGTGGTTTTACGGTCTATCGCGTAATCGCGAAGATAAGCAAAGCTCTATCGCGTATACGCGAAGGCACGCAACGCTGGCGTGATTGTTAGACACGGCACGATCAATCGGCCCTCATGAATATGCGAGAATTTACTGGATACAATACACGGGGACAGTCAGTCGCGAGCACGGTCGCTAATGAGCTGAATCGGCTAGTTGTGAAATGAGGATCTCGAAGAATCTCATGGTTTCTCGCTCGCAATCCGTGTACAATAATTTAGACAAAAACACGCTCAGCACTGGCTGACCTGAAAGATAAGGTATATACTGTCATCTGTTTTCTGAAAAACATTTCAAAATTGCTTCCAAATTGCTAAGGAGACATGTACATTTCATTACGTGACAAAAAACGAGACCAAGTTTGCTTTATTTTTGTTGTTTTTGATCATTTAAATGACACTAACTTTTTGTTCAATTTTTCCAAATTGAAAACCTTAGGCGACATTCGTCTACCTCCCCTCCGATTTACCTAATCATGAACTTTTTTGACTTAATTTTCACGTAGTTCACATAATTCCGCTTCGTTTGGTATATTTATAGGTATGTGTTATTTAGATTAAGTGTCTAAATTGTTCTTCAAAATGATGGAAAAATGCGAATTTTACCGAATTACAGGCCTTTCTCGTGGTGTTTTTTGCGTCACCTATCAATCAACATTCGGGTTGTACGCGCCCTAACACAAATACCGCGCCGGCGCGCGCTTAAATTTGCGTGACGCTCGCGGTATGCAAGTGGTGTACAGTGTGATGCGCGTTTAAGTTCGCCAAAGCATAAATAAGTAAACAAAAAGTTTTAAAAAACCTGAATATTTTCAAAGCTCATTTCATCTTCGCCGATAACTGTCTACCTCCCGGGTGATTTACGTCAATTTGTACAACATTTTCGTGGCATTTGTGTACAAAACCGTTTTATCTTTCATATTTGTGATTTTTACGATTGTGTTATTTAAATTACAAATACAAAATTCAGTTTAAGTATGATGCTTTTTTTCCCAACTTTTTACTGAAATTGTTTATTTCAAAACACACGTTTATTTTTCATCTAAATAATCTTTGATTTCCTTCTTTTTTTGTGACATGCAAGTTCACTAGTTTGGAATGCTAATTTGAGAGAGTGATAATTTTTCGTGTTAAAATAAAGAAATTAGAGCTCTTCAAACAGGGAAATGTCATGGGCTGATTGTTCTCGAACCTCATTTTACCTTCCCATAAAAGTGTCTACCTCCTGGTCGATTTACGCCAATTCGTACGGATTTTTAGAGGTATTTGTATTCAAAACCTTTGTATCGGTCAAATTTTTGAATTATACGAATGTGTTATTTCAATTACCGCAGAAAAATGCAATTTAATACTGTGTTTTTTCCGACATTTGTACTGAAATGTGCTAGTTCAAAACACACGCTATTTATTCATCCGAATAAACTTGGATCTACTTCTTTTTTCGCAACGTGCAAGTTCATTGGGTTGGCATCATAATTTGAAAGTTTCGTAATTTTTCATGTTAAAACAAAAAAATGAGAGCTCTTCAAACAGGGGAATGTCATGAGCTAATAAGTATGCATAATTGGCCACGGAGCATTACGCGCACTGGTTGTTATGCATATTTACTTTCACACAGAGCAGCGTTTGAGCGTGCTCATGACTGACTGGGGACTTTGACTGTTGATACATGGTCTGTAGTAGTCTGTGGGTGTATCCTCTACTTACTTCACTAGCATCATAGCATGTTACATTTGTTTGCTGTAGTTTTGGTTAACTTTTTATGATGACCATCACGTGGCAAAAGGATGTTTCATGTAGAGGGAATAAGAGGAAGATACGTTCTTTGCCAAAGTATGTGCCATCAATTAACCAATACAGAGGATGATTTAAGCACTTCCCAGCAAGTCTTGCGGTTAGCACAGCTGTGTGAGTGAACATGACACCACTGCCCGCCCACTGCATACACACGTGCATGGTTAAATTTGAATTTGGACAGATATATTTACAATAAAAACACCTTCAAAAAGTTGGTCGATTTCACATGTGTGAATTATCCTTCATGCATACATCACTTTAGATCTGAAATCGACCAAGTAATAATGACACACGGGCAATTCTAAAACAACATCTTTTGCACAGAGTTCAATGGGATTTGAAAAGTAAAGTGGCAGTTGAAACTCTAGTGATAACACTTTTACAGTGCATGATGGGGCTTCCTTAAATCATCCTCTGTAACCAATATATGGCAAAAAGAAGTACCATTGGTTTCATCTCTCTGCATGTTACCACATTTTTCCAAGTGAGAAAAATTACAAAAGTTAGCCTCAACCAAAGCAAAAAGAAATAACTTATTAGTGATGCAAATAGAAGTTACGCCCTTTTACGATATTAGGGCTCGACGTCAGTATGTTGTTTCTCGGTTAATTTACACATCAAGTGATTTCAAATAACAGTGTCAAGAAACTTGGTCTTACAAGCCAACCTCTGCCATATTATATCTCACTTACTTAATACTTTAACGAGTCAATCAGTACGCCGCCATCGTATCTCGTCTAGAATTGGTAATAGGGCGGTTTCTTACTTTTTTTGTGTGTTATATTATTCATGTAGCCTTAACGAAGATTAGTATCTGTAGCAAGATTTAGAGTTTTATTATGTTTTAACATTTAACGACCTTTTGAACCAAGAAATGAACAATAATTAACCGATTAAGAGAATGTTTCCGACTGAGATCATGTTTAATTGAAATCCCAATTTGCAAAGCTCTTTGAGTCGTGCTATTATCGGTGCCTAAGTTAATCAATTACTGATATCCGCATGTGGTATTCAAATTAATCAAATCAGAATTCTACAAATTGCTTAAATGGATTTGGTAGACTTTTTGCTTTTTATTGTATCATTACTATCAAATGTACTGTAAAGGTATGTCTCTTTTATGCTAGTCACGTGTATCCTTTTCTTTACATTGATTTGAACATGTGAATCACGTGGTTTTATTTAAAACAAACTCATACTGACCATAAAAACGAATAAAAACATTCGGTACTCAACACGTGATATTCACAATTCCCGGGCGCCGAAATTGTCCAGTGCAATGATGTCCCAGTAATACAATGAAGGCTGACGACAATTGAGCACAAATTAAGATTACGCCATTGCACTTAGACAATTTCGGCGCGGGAATTTTGAATATCGCGTGTTGAGAGCCGACTGTTTTTATTCGTTTTTATGGTCAATATGAGTTTGTTTTAGATATAACCATGTGATTTGTGCTTGATAAATATTTGTCTAACATATAAGGCATAATGTTATGATTGCCGGAGACTCCCTTTAATGTTACCAGTGCATCGAGCGTAAAAGCTACGTAAAATGTATAAACTGCGGAAATCAGACTTCAAGTCATCTATAATTGGCCGTCATTCCTTATGTGATCATTATTTGAAGATTGAGTTTGATTCAGACAATAGGAAGATTATCGGGCAGTGGTTATCTTTTGATAACCGCCGCGCTGAAACATAGTACATGTGCCAGGACATTTGCGTAAATTGAAAGGACCAAGATTGTTACAATAGAGATATCAAAGGTCATACGCTACCAAATTGGTACAGCGTCTACGTAATAGCAGAGTACATTTAAGGCTGTTGGATCGTAACTGTTATAATTGGTACAAAGATTGGTACCTGTTGATTTGTCATTCAAAAAATGTCCCTTCTATTAACCACCGTCTTTAAACTGTAAGATTTGATCAATGTACTGTACACCGTCCTAGTTGTACACACCGGGCTAAAATATCATGACCCACAACGACCCAGTTATTCAAAGATCAGAGATCATGCTGATAACCTAGAATTGATCCGATTGGGGAATCTTTACTACAAATGTTTGATGGTCAACATGTTAAAGGAATTTTAATGCAAAACGGAGTTCACGGTAGACCTTTCGCAAAGGTCTTATGAGAAAATTGATATTTCAGTTTCAGCATAAGTTTCAGTTTCAGCATTTTCACCATAATGAAAGAAAACATTGGTGGGGAACCCAAAAGAGCACAACACGAAATGTATGATCACCCTAGAGGTTGCTGATGACGATAATTATAGTTGACAACTACAAACAAGGGGCAGGACTGGGTATACTGGTGTTAACAAAATAGGTTTGCATTAAACACTGTCATAAAAAGAACAAAGATACAACTAAAACACGAATTGTATTTTATGACTACATTCAGGTGCGCGACAGGTGAATATTCCCCTTTCTGTGCTCAGATCTATTCAAAGGAGCCCGAATATCACGTAGATGACCAGATGTTACTCCATTCCAATCAAACGCAATTTGGAAGATTGCCAACATTTGAAACGTGTGTTGCTAAAACTATTCTTCCTCGGTTGTGGGTATTGTACTATATACACGTTATCATTACTTCAATGAAATTAAAATGAATTTTCAATTATGATTTACATCATGGTGATTTCATATTCAATATTTGCTACCAATTTTGAATCAAAAACCGTGTTGCTAGAATAGTAAAAGTAAAATAATGTGAGACAAGTTGCGTGGCGTAACCAAGATATACCATACTGTGTGAATATTTTTAAGTGACTTTCAATCTTAGTAAAGGCGTCTCCCTGTTTGAAATATGCCCATGTTTTGTGGGATATTTCCAACAATTTTCAGTTATAGCGATGCATCCTTATATGCCTGATTTAGATATAACAAAAGGTGTAAATTCCTGACTCTCCCATAGAAAGCTATTTGTTATTGGTCTCATTTGAGGGAAAAATACAAACAAGTTGAATATTCATACAATATCCTGTCGATTTCACATTACCTACTAGATGGCAAAGTTCTTTGCATGAAAACAGTAAGTTCATGCTAATCAATGGGATGGAAGGTGTCACCTGTGATGACGTCATGCACCTATATCCAGTGCTCACAATAGCGGAATAATGGACATCCGGAGTCCCCCAGACCCTGAAAACTCTTTGTCTTCTAAACCTGATAATCTCCTCCACGTTCTCTCATCACCAATTCCCTGGTACGTTGCAGAAACAAATTAAACCATATGTGGACAAACATTTCTTCGTCGCTGAATTCATACAAACGGATTTCCGTGTTTCCGCCATTGTAAAGCACATGAATACGCACATGATGTCACCGCAGGTGACACGTTCTATCCCAATGAACAGCCTAATCTCACTTAGTTTATGCAAAGAACATTGCCATCCAGTACGTAATGTTAAATCGACAGGATATTGGATACATTTTCAATTTAAATTTGCCTAATTCTTCTCTGTATATTGATAGAATAACGATTAAGCATCATTAATTTAATCTCGTGCGCTAGTTTGTAATGTTTGAATGTTTCCATGTTCCAGTGTATGATGCGTAAGCCTCTTCCTCTGTTTATATGATTATTAGGCTGGCGGGTAAGCAACATTAATTGATCTCGTACACTGGTATGTAATGTGTTGTTTCTATTGTTCACCCTTGACTGCTCATATCCATATGTACCAGACTTGAGTCATATTTCAATCTGTTTAGCTCAGTGGTAGAGCGCTCGCCCGACAAGCGAGAGGTCTGGGGTTCAAGTCCCCGCACAGGCAGTTATTCATGTTTAAATGTGCTAGAGTGCGATGGCGCTCTAATAAGAATTGCTACATTTCATGCGAAAAAGAATAAGCTCCATACAACAAATATTTTTGTAAAGTGTCATTATTGGCCTCGGAAAACAAATTCAAAGCGTGTGTATGTGTGTGTGTGAACGGATATATCATGTCGTCAAATTGCGTGGAAAATATTGTGAGACCAGCATAAGTAATAAACGAATTGTAACAATTAATAAACAGGGTGAAATTGGAGCTGTCTAATGAAGTAGAAACTTCTTCTAAGCGCGTTTTATTTTTTATTTATAGGTGGTCTTTTTAAAGCAAGAACACACTTCAACATAACACTATAGAGAGTTATATATAAAAGCTTAACTAGATTGTTGAAATACACTATACAAAAAAGAAATGATAGACACAGTTATGTAACAACCAAAAATAGAGGCATTTGGAAGATAATTTGATTTTTTTCTCAAAGCATAGAAATAAAATAGGTTCAGATTAAATAACTTTAAAGGGACATAAAATTTTATCTGATACATAATATTTCAATTAATGTTTTGACGTATCATATCACGTTGCATATTAATTCAATTTCAATATCTCATAGCCCCAATACTGCAATGCACGTACGCCAGATACATATTACGTTTTAATCAGATATTAAATATCACTGTACCATAATTCGAACGAAGGTAGAGCTCTGTATCGACAATTTCTGGTCGACAATTTGAAAAACCATTCGAATTACATTCTTTTATTCATTCATTGATACATGCTTCTCTTGTTGTGAGGTACCTACTAGATGGCAATGTTCTTTGCATGAAAACAGTAAGTTCATGCTAATCAATGGGATGGAAGGTGTCACCTGTGATGACGTCATGCACCTATATCCAGTGTTCACAATAGTGGAATAATGGACATCCGGAGTCCCCCAGACCCTGAAAACTCTTTGTCTTCTAAACCTGATAATCTCCTCCACGTTCTCTCATCACCAATTCCCTGGTACGTTGCAGAAACAAATTAAACCATATGTGGACAAACATTTCTTCGTCCCTGAATTCATACAAACGGATTTCCGTGTTTCCGCCATTGTAAAGCACATGAATACGCAAATGATGTCACCGCAGGTGACACCTTCTATCCCAATGAACAGCCTAATCTCACTTAGTTTATGCAAAGAACATTGCCATCCAGTACGTAATGTTAAATCGACAGGATATTGGATACATTTTCAATTTAAATTTGCCTAATTCTTCTCTGTATACGGTATTGATATATTAAGAATAACGATTAAGCATCATTAATTTGATCTCGTGCGCTAGTTTTTAATGTTTGAATGTTTCCATGTTCCAGTGTATGATGCGCAAGCCTCTTCCTCTGTTTATATGATTATTAGGCTGGCGGGTAAGCATCATTAATTGATCTCGTACACTGGTATGTAATGTGTTGTTTGTATTATTCACCCTTGACTGCTCATATCCATAAGTACCAGACTTGAGTCATATTTCAATCTGTTTAGCTCAGTGGTAGAGCGCTCGCCCGACAAGCGAGAGGTCTGGGGTTCAAGTCCCCGCACAGGCAGTTATGTCCGGAGTTTTTACTCTGGTATATCTGCATATGCATGTTATCATGTTATGTTTCCATTTGTAAATTCATGTTTAAATGTGCTAGAGTGCGATGGCGCTCCAATAAGAATTGGTACATTTCATGCGAAAAAGAATAAGCTCCATACAACAAATATTTTTGTAAAGTGTCATTATTGGCCTCGGAAAACAAATTCAAAGCGTGTGTATGTGTGTGTGAACGGATATATCATGTCGTCAAATTGCGTGGAAAATATTGTGAGACCAGCATAAGTAATAAACGAATTGTAACAATTAATAAACAGGGTGAAATTGGAGCTGTCTAATGAAGTAAAAACTTCTTCTAAGCGCGTCTTATTTTTTATTTATAGGTGGTCTTTTTAAAGCAAGAACACACTTCAACATAACACTATAGAGAGTTATATATAAAAGCTTAACTAGATTGTTGAAATACACTATACAAAAAAGAAATGATAGACACAGTTATGTAACAACCAAAAATAGAGGCATTTGGAAGATAATTTGATTTTTTTCTCAAAGCATAGAAATAAAATAGGTTCAGATTAAATAACTTTAAAGGGACATAAAATTTTATCTTATACATAATATTTCAATTAATGTTTTGACGTATCATATCACGTTGCATATTAATTCAATTTCAATATCTCATAGCTTCAATACAGCAATGCACGTACGCCAGATACATATTACGTTTTAATCAGATATTAAATATCACTTTACCATAATTCGAACGAAGGTAGAGCTCTGTATCGACAATTTCTTGTCGACAATTTGAAAAAACATTCGAATTACATTCTTTTATTCATTCATTGATACATGCTTCTCTTTGTGTGATGTACCAAATGACGGTTATTTTTCATCAAAGATAGTGAGAGAATTTTATGAGTAGCTAATTGGACTTTTTGTCAATAAACACGTAGTAGTAAGGTAACCATGGAATGTTAAGGAATCGGGACTTGAGAGCCTTGTGGGACTTGAGAGCGTATCAGACACATCAAATTGCATTCTGAATACGAGGAATGTCATTCTTATGTCAAATAATTTTAATTTTTTGTGAAATTCGCGATATAATACAAATTTTATGGTAAATTGTTAATAATTGATATTTTTTATATTTAACAGTCCTCGAAGTAAACTTTATCCATCATTGAAAATGTTGACCGTTCGTATTGAAGATGTACAATTTTTCCCAAAAGGAAAAAAATGCATATCTTCAATACTAAATGTTACAACCAGTGGCGGCGCCAGAATTTTTTTTTCGGGGGGCATTGAGGGGCAAAGTGAATTTCAGGGGGCAAAATCATCAATTTTGTCGTAAAAGGGAATTTCTCGTAATTTTTGGTTTTACTGGGGGGCAACAGGAGGCAAGAGTTCTGACTGGGGCCATTTGCCCCCCCCCCCCATGCCCCGTGGCGCCGCCACTGGTTACAACATGGCTTCAATTGACGACACTAATTTGTATGACAAGTTCCATACAGTACAATAAAGTAATAACTTTTCATTTTACATTTATACAACTTTGGTGTAACTAACAAGTTCAAATAACTCAGGTTTTGAAACGATACGAACTGATAAAGTATATCATTTGATAATTGCTAAGAATGAATGGCCTACAAACTAGATTTCCTTATGCAACATGCGAATAATACCCTTGGGACCTTTAATACAGTGTAGAAATGAGACATATTTGTCCAATAGTCATGATAGTGATTACTGTAGTATACGGATGTAATTCTAAGCACGGATACAATTCCCATCCTATACAACGCATAAACTTTGTCTAAATATAAATAATCAAGAAATAACGGGCGCAATCAAACAAATTTTCTTCACTAACCACACAAATATGAAGATCAATCAGCAAAATTGCTTTTACATTATCCAGGCCATCCTTTAATACCGCTGTAAGCGTGATAATCTCCGTCTTCAAGCGAAGTTCAATTTTCCAGACTATAATCTGGACACTTTCTGTATGGGTGCTGCACACCCTTGGGTGTGAATTATTGTTACCTTAAGGGGTACTACACCCCTCGATAAATTTGTGTCTATTTTTGCATTTTTCTCAAAAAATAATAACACACTGGTAACAAAAGTTTTGTATAGTTGTGAAATTTCAGTGACCCAAGACAAGCGGTTCATTATTAATGATAAGAAATAAGGTACCGCTAGGATGTACCTCATTTCCTATCATATATACTGAACCGCGTGTCTTGAGTCACTGAAATTTCAGTGTAGTAATTGGATTCCTTGCCCCAATAATATACATAACTTTTTTTACCAGTGTGTTATTATTTTTTGAGAAAAATACAAAAATGGTTACAAATTAACCACAGGGGTGTAGTACCCCCTTAAACCAAGAACATACTACTTATTTGCAAGTTATCAGAAATTGGGGTTCCATCATGTTGGGGTTTTTTTTTTTTTCAAACTCGGATAGGACGTTCGAACACACATTTTTGTTTATTTTTTAGCACATCAGACACAAAAAATGTCTGAATACGAGAAATATCCTTCCGATATCAAATAATTTTGATTTTGAGAAATTTGCGATATAATTTTAAGATTTAATTTAAGATTTAAGATTGGCCTTATACAAATTTTATGACTAATTATTATTTTCCCCGAAACAGCTAAATTTTGTTGATGTTTTTGGAAAAAAATTTATATCTTCAATACGAAGGGTCAAAATGTTCATATGATGGACGGCTTTTAGGCGGGATTATGTATAGCGCGCGTAATTCGAATCTGACACTACGAAACCCAACGTTTAAGATTTAAGATTGGCCTTATACAAATTTTATGACTAATTATTATTTTTCCCTGAAACAGCTAAATTTTGTTGATGTTTTTGGAAAAAAATTTATATCTTCAATACGAAGGGTCAAAATGTTCATATGATGGACGGCTTTTAGGCGGGATTATGTATAGCGCGCGTAATTCGAATCTGACACTACGAAACCCAACGCAACGCAGCAGCACCCGCTGAACTTCAAAGTTAGTGCTGCTGACTGGAGTTAGATATATAGTCTATATCTACTGGAGGTAGATATAGACTAAATCTACTGGAGGTAGATATAGACTAAAGGTAACTGTGGATATGAGTAGTTTATACGGTAGCTTACGGCATTCCATAGAGTAGAAAAGCGTCGGATATTGAAAGTACAAGTGTTTGCCATTATGGTTAAAAGTACATCTCACATCCGTAATGCAACACCATCGATCCAAATTGGTGATATAATCCAATCCCATAACTGAAAATTTGCTACAAATTACAGTTTTATCTGTCTGGTGAACACACAGCTCTGGTCATCATGGCAAATTTGTTTAACGTGTGGACATTGTATACTCAGTGTTTCAGATTTCTTTTTAATTTCCGGAACACGCATTCTACACTGAAGATGAAATGACAGTAGTTGTCTAAGAACGCTAAGAAATACCTGTTGTGTGATTCCATTTGTATGGGGTGTGTGTGGTGGACATGACAGGTGTTAGTTACAATCAAGGCAAGGCGCCTTCTTTGCCTTTCCTATTTTATGGAGATGCCTTTAGTAGTGTCCACCTGAGCAGCATTTGGATATGAACAGATTAATATTAAGTAATATGGTGTAACGCAATATTATGTACATTAAGTTCAATGATTAAGATAAAGTCAATAATTATACCCTATTCCGTAAGTTTTTATTTGGCACCGTTATATTATTAATTACGTTTAGCACAGGTGAAACAATCACCTTACTTTATTGGGTATCCAAATCATTGCTGTGTGCGATAAATGCTGCAGAGAAATATTACTAACTATACTTACACACCAACGCTCCCTCGTCTCAAATTATACGTTTTAGTTGCTCTTTTGTTCAGAAACTAAAAATCAGGGGGGTAAAAAAAAGAGGGCAGATCTTGTCTGCAATCATAACGTCTCAAGCTAAATTTATACTATATACATAGCTGAGCGACAGCGATTGGTTTTTACCCAATGAAGTAGGGCGCTTTTTGTTTCGTTGGGAAAGCGCCACTATCTCATTGGTCAAGTACCAACCACTTCTCGCTCAGTGATAGAGTAATAAATTCAACTTTAGTGTAGGACCATAAGTATATAATAGCTTATTGTCATGATTGTGTTAAGCAAATATCGGATATAATACACGGTTGTGTTTATATTGAATGTAAATAATTATATATGGACCGGATATCAATCACACGTGGCGGTAACAGGGGGCTGGTGTGGCATGGGTGCTGGAAGTATATTAAGCGTCATAAAAACTTGTTTGTTTGTTTGTTTGTTTGAAACAAAACGATGCATGATGACGGAGATGATTTTGATTATGAATTAGTTTATTGTTCCCTGGAAGGCACAACCCATACCTCTTACCTAGGCTCCCCTCACTCCACCTAGATAACCTCCTTCCCCCGCCTTCGATATCCCCTCTCCCCTACACACTAAATTCCACTCCACTCTCAAGTTCTCCTCTCCCACTCCTTTCCTTCCCACTTCTTATACTCTCTCCCCTCTGTTTCTCTTTCTCCTGCCCTTACATCCCCCCCCCCCACACACACACCCATTTCCCCCTCGCTCTTCTCATTTCTTTCGAGTAATAAATAAAAGTCCGTTTAAACCAGCCTAGATATTGGAAGTCATATAGCTTTCTATTATATTGATCCTATGCATGCGATATGCATATAAATAGAGAAGTGTATAAAAGTGTATATATATCACTCAAGTGTCTATTCTCAGGGTATTCTTTTGTTATATCGGTGGAAATATTTCGATGGTCTATATTTTTCACAGTGAAATAAGCCTAGGCTATTTCCGAAACTAAATCACGCTTTCAAAAATGTAGATTGACTTGTTCGACTTCTCTGCTTGTGAATATTGCACTTCGAAATTTAACATCTTCTTTTGTATAATTTGATTAAAATAACTTCAAAACTGATTTCCGATTAACTGAATTGAAAACCGAAACGGCTTGCTACACATTTTAAGTTTCTAACAAAGCGTACAGACAAATATATCGATAATGACGTCACTCAAGAGCTTAGGCAGGATAATAGGAAACCACGTGGCCAAAACCAAAACTAAAACTCAATATTTGAAATGACCGGATGTCTATGTTTAAGCAAGATATTAGGGAAATTAGAGTACTCTGACATTTAACGTTGTTCTTGTACGTCTTTGAGTCTACTCAATATCAGTTCATGTAAGATGTGTAAGATTTTGATCAAATGATAAATGCGTTCATCATTACACTATCATCATACTGCTGAGTGCTAGCTAATACAGCCAATCCGCGGATGTATTTGATTTGGTATTTGGGCGGATTGTGCTGTGATCAGAACCCGACAAATGATCTTTCCAATCATTGTTCAATAACATGTGACCTTGTATTCCAAATACATTAAACTATGATATTTTGGAACGTGGCTATATTATATTCCCAGATCGTAACGTAATATTCCAAACTATGCTAATTCACATCCGCGATTTTTGAACTTATACTATGAATTTATATTAGGCTTCTCGGTATTTCAAAGCAAAGATTGATACTCAGAAAATTTGAGCTATGTAATTTTTGGATGTATGCCTGCAGTTTTGAATGAATGAGTTACAATATATAAAAAGGTTGGTTCCCATGGGTTACCGTATTCATGATGTCAAACATTTGTTACTTATGTTTTATTACATTAGTAATGTATTATTTTCAGTCTGAACTGATTTTTTTTTGCATTTAACTTACAATGGGCTTGCTTTGCTTATGTACAATGTATGTATTCTAAACTATTTACGACAAAATGTTGCTTTTCTAAGAGAGAAAGTTTGTTACAAGTTCGAGTTCGTCGTCTGCTTTAATGTATAATACAATAGACGTAAAGACTGACGAACAAAGCTGAAGATGAAACTGGCGACCAGAGGATATCGGTTTTAGCTCGGCTAGTAGTCAATGGTGCGAGGTGTGACGCAAATAATTTTTTATTCCCCAGAAGTCCATATTTTTAGACAATCACATAATGTATGATCCACTTATGTTCAACTTATGGTCCACTTACGTTCTAAAAAGCGCACTTTCTTCATGACCCCGAAAAAGTCAACTTTTTGGAAGTCCAATATCCCCCAAATAACTCCTAGCAATTTGCTAGCATTTCTTACAAGTAAACGTTGTGAAGAAATCAAGAAATTATTGTTAACCGATTTTCTTCTTCTTTGTGTTTCTTATTTGATCTCAGATGAATTTCCATTACAAGATGTAACTACAAACGAAGAAGCAGCATGGCAACGGATGGCGCTGGTTATTCTCACAAGAGCACTAGAAACATTGACTGACAGGATGAACAACCAATTGCAACCTTTAGATAAGAGAAACAACGTTAAAGAAACTCAACAAACTCAAGTCAGAAGGGGTGAGAAAATTGAATTGATAATCCATTGGGTTGCAGGTCCCTTAAAAAATTTCAGCTTGGAAATCTATCCATGTCCCTCAAATGACCAGTTTACCAGTTTTTGTCATATAGCCAAGGGCAATATAGATCCGATTAAGGAATCAGTAACATGACCTAGCTTGTTCAGTCCAGCTTTCCAGAAAGTGACCTTTGCCTGAGGTGATTGGTTATCAAATGTTGACAGATGGTAACAGGTGGCATGCTGGAAGCAGTTTGGCGGTACTATGTTAAATGAGTTCTTACCGCACTTAATTGGTTAAGAAGTGTGTAGCCTAATACGACTAAAATACGACTGTCAAATAAGGGACACTTATCTTCAATCCTATATGAAATCTGGTGTACTTTGGTTCCTTTTTCGATCCTTAATACTCATGACCCTACCCTACACTAACCTTGAAACCATACACATTTTAGAACCTTGAAGTCTTTGCGAAGCCCATTCTACTTTATTCTAAAACTGTGATGAACTTGGTAATGAAAGTAATTTAGACAATCACAGGAAACACAAGGCAATGCAGCTGTATAATAATCTCAAACGCTATGATTTAGAGAAGAAAACAGGTGATAGATACCTGGATAAACTCAGGGGCATAGCAAGCGGGTGGATAGGGCGGACGAAGTCCATGGCCCGAGCAAAAGCGAAAAAAGAGAGAAAATTATAAAGGAGATGTTAAAAGAGCCCCGCACTGCTCTTTTTCCATGGGCCCCAGAGGCTTTTACAGTACAGAGGGACAGTAGAGAGGGAACCATAAGATTCTGTCGTCTAAAAATAACAAAATATGATGCCCCTAAGTTTGTGTTAGCTTAAGTCAGTTTAATTATATTACTGTTGTTTTTCTGTTTGTTATTCAGCAGGTAATCTTTTCTGGAGAACTGGTGTACTGGGAAGACCTGGCCAAGGAAGGAAGTAATTACAGAAGACTCATTACTTTTTCTGTTTACATTTTGATGAAGACCTGCACAATAATTTTGAATAAACGTTCACCCCATGGGACAAATGGTTTTACAAAAGTTTAAAAGTATGTGCTTAAGTTGAAAAAACAAATACTATTTTTACTTTGCGTGGAGTAACTACTGATCTTATTTATGTACATAATTAGGTTAGATCATTTGTAAAATAATTGTGTGTTTGATAGGTAGAATACTTGAAAAGCAAATGAATACATGGGCATTATTCAAGGTAGAGAATGAAGGAATTAATTTACAGATATCAATGAAGGAAAATAAACATACATGAGCATTCGAGATTGATGAAGACTACATTAGTGTCTAAATTTTAATAGTGTAACACAGAAAATGGATGGACAGAGTTGGGCCAGTTGAGAGTTGGATCCTTGTCCATAGACCACTTCGGTATTTCCCGAAAGCCTTTGCTTCCCGGGCTTTGCTTTTGAAACCAAGACAACGTCATAATTGGTGCGCACATAGTCACTGCGCACTCTTGAGCAGTCAAACATGCCTAGTGACGATGTGAGTATCGACATAACGCATTATCGCTAGGATATATCCAACAGGTGAATTTGAGAATCTTTTCGTATTATGAGCCATTATGCATTATTTTAGAGATCGCGTACTGTTATCTTCGCGCAGGTACACGATGCGTGACATCTGACATGGGATGTGAGAATTCAGCCAGCGGAAGCACCTCTCAGAAAAATGCATTTTAGGATATATAATATGCGGTAAATAGTATCGTTCTCTCCTTGACCTGATTAAAATCCACCCACAGAAGTTAGAGAGCTTCGATTCCTTGTAGTCCAGCCCCTAGTGTAATGAAATGTATCTCTAAGTATAGATACGAAGTTTGGGTCAACATCTGATTTGAGTTTGACTTGATTCTGTCGATCCAGTTTTTGGATAATAGAGATAAATAAAAAAGGTGTTCCATAAACAACAGCGAATAGTTAGAGATTGATAATGATAGTATTAGATGCATTATTACATTTGGTTAGGCGAAACTACTGTACACAAAGAGTATAAAGTATACCAACTTTGGACGAGTTAGTCCTGGGTTAGTATAAAATTACGTTAAAGTAATCCTGACTTTGGCAATGGAATATTTAATATAGTATGATTGTGTCCATCGTTAAGGCATTATTTATCACTTGATTCAAGATAAATTAGATAAGATTGTTTTTGCTCCCCTGAAAAAGGTTCAAATTATGTAGAGTCATTAGTTGCTATTTGAAGGGAGTGATAAACAAACTAGCCAAATAGAATATGACTCCAGTGTTAATTAGCCTTCACAGGTGTATGAATAGAAAACGGCGTCCACTATTACCAAGCACTTGTCGTTGGTAGAGATCTTGAAGTAGTTCATAATACTTGTGGCTACGCTTGTTTACGTTACATCGATACTTTTAACGTAAACTGTCTGTTGCCGCATACAGGAAGTAGAAATCGATATTTGAATGCGTAATTTACGACATTTCATTGGATGATATATAAACCACTGACCTTTTAAGTTCCTAGGTAATGTACCTACAATAACATTTGCGCATGATCTCTAATTCATAGTCCAGAAAACGACATTTTTGTCCTTAAATGTCCAAAAAAAGGCAAATAATGCCAATCAACCTGGGCACAAAATGTTAAAACATTTAATGGCAATATTTAGTGGCTTTCTGGGCATTCATGGACTTTTCTGGCAAACAAGAGTAGTTTTCAAGTCTTAGGCTGCGCTTAGTGTTTACGTTACTGCCAATACCAAGCAGCGAATGGGCTATTCCATTCCACATTCCACATGCTACCCCTGTGGAAGATTTAGCTAAAGTCTTTCACAGAGGGAGTATGAGTTTCAAATAGAATAGATATTTGGGTAACTTCCATTTGAAATACTCACTCCAGTTGTGGATGATATAAGTAAAGCCATAATACTGGGGGAGTATGGGTTTCAAAATGATTAACTCTGACCAGTTACATTTAAAAAACATACTCCCCATGTGGAAGATATTTCCAAAATCTTCCACAGGGGTAGTGTGGATTTCAACTGGAATAGTCCAATATGACTACTCTCCATAGCAACATTACCAAGAATCAAAATGCTGAAAATCCGTCATACGTGTTGGTAGAAGATGAGTTAAAATAAGGAGCTTCAACCGCATTTTAAATTTACTACTAGCATAACTAACATCCAGTTGTAGGCTACCTTTTGTCAGATACAATCTTACGTCGACCTGGGACATGGAGGTACCGCGGTAGTCAACAATTGATGACCTCGTTGTCGCCTTCAACAGATACTTGCATAGCGATATCAGATAATATCTCCTACAATTCTATCTTTAGAAAAAAGATCTCCTACACTTGCAAGTTGGTAGTAAATTTAAAGTGATATTGACGTTTTATCTTTCCAAGAAGAATGATAAGACTCCCAACGTTCTGTTCTGTCTTAGTACATTTAGTAATATAATGTGTGATGTGGGCAAGCCAATGTCGGTTTCTCTTTTGCTTACTTAGACATGTTGAATGAACAATGTAAAATACTTAACGTGTCACAGATCGATCACAAATTTTGAAATATCAAGTGGATAATGAGCGTATGAGCATTAAATTATACATTAGTCGTATTTCTAACACTATTGCAATAAGGAATATCAACTGTTAAGGCTAGAGTCGTTTTTTGCTGTAACCGTATTATCTTATAAAGCAATGATACTTTCTTATGTATTTGAATGTAAGTAAGACAGCGAGAAAATAAAATGCTTCAAGCAGTTACATTTAATTAAAGCACACAAAATACTGTACAATAACAAAATTACTTAAAATATACTTTATGTTAAGTAAGTACCGTTAATCTCAACAAGTATAATTTCATTCCATATTTCTGTGAAGTTATGTTATGTTATTTGTGAATAGCTGTAAATAAAATAAACATATCTTTGAGGTGAAGACATCTGCTTAAGGGTTTCATTTTTACGGATGTGAAATATCATGATTTTACCTTTTCCTTAAATTAAATAGACTGAAGTACAGAGTGTATCAAAATTGTAGGCAATTTAAAAAAAGCATACAGTTTGAAAAATGCCACGAGATTAAAAAGTATGAGGTATTTGGTCAAAATGATATAGTTGTCAGTCGACAGCTGAAACAACATCCTCCCATAACTGTACAATCACTGCATGGCGTGTGACCATTAATAAGGACTCAATGGCTATTTTTGCGAGCCGGGTAAAAATGCAGTTGCGCGAAGTCAATTAAAATCAGAGCAAAATGAAGATCACATGTTTAACCACTTTCTTTACAGCAAAAAAATTGACAGTCTTAGTCTTCCACATGGCCACGGCATTGCCCCATTCTCTGTATGCAGATATCAGCTCTCCTCAATATGGCATTCACACCACGTCTTATGAGAAACATCCAGCCTGGGGATGTCAACTTGTGCAGTTATGTGTCTCTGGAGTTCAAGGTCTGCAGGCGGACTTGTGAAAACCTTGGATTTCAGACAGCCACACAAAAAAGATATTCAAGGGTGTAAGATCAAGAGATC
Source organism: Amphiura filiformis (assembly GCF_039555335.1). Classification (NCBI taxonomy): domain Eukaryota; kingdom Metazoa; phylum Echinodermata; class Ophiuroidea; order Amphilepidida; family Amphiuridae; genus Amphiura; species Amphiura filiformis. Next base: position 13,537,219 of record NC_092634.1, read on the forward strand.
TCGGGGGCCATTCCACTTGGTGCTTCAAAGCAATCACGCCATTGCCAAACAATTCTGCAAAGCGTTTTGTCAATGACTGTAATGAAAGTGGTGAAACTGTTATTTTAATTGACTTCGCGCAACTGCATTTTTACACGGCTCACAAAACGAGCCACTGAGTCCTTATTAATGGCCACACGCCAGTGATTTTCATTTGTGGGAGGACAAGATGTTGATTCTGCTATCAATTCAATTATTTCGTCCAATACCTCATTCTTTGTAATGTAGTGGCATTTTTCCAATTATTGTTTAGTTTTATTTTTACCCTGTACAATATAAATTTATTCCGTTTTAACCATACATTTTGAAATCCGACCCAAAGTAGTATGTGTTGAGATTTCATGGCTGCTTTGGATTTAAAATACCACTAATTGTGATTTTTAAGCATCTATTTTATCCTTGCAAGAAAATAATCTCTCTCTCTCTCTCTCTCTTTTCAAGCACTGTCCGGCTCTAAATAGTGGTATTTAACAGCATAAAGGTCCGCAATTGGCTGTTATAATTGGTAGCCCTGAGGACTAGCAGAAAGATCCACGGCGGATCATAAATTCCTGAATGAATTGTTCATTTAAAGTTTAATCGTATTTTCAACTGTTGCGATTTGGTCGTTCACAGCATCCTGCGAATGGTACATGTAGTGAGCTTTGGCGAAAATTGCATTGATAGTTTCATAGCGAGCGTGTAGAAGGATTCAAATATACCAGATATACTTTTCTAGGTCCTGTGGTTCTGGAGTTATGTTGTAAAGAGGGCTGTGAAACCACATCACATTTGTAAAACGTATATAACTCATTAATAACAATAAATCAAACAAGTCTTCAAAGTATATGATTTGTAGGCCGAACTTCTTTTTGGTTGCCTCGACCAACAATACTTAGTCAACCCTTAATGTCCAAGTTATGATGGGTTCTAAGGTTTAATAATGAATTTGAGCTTGGGATCAACGATATTCGATATATGTTTTTGGCACAAATGTGATTTGATCAAGCACATGCATGTTTTGTGGAAAAAAAAACATCAATTTTGAGTTATAGACAAATTAGCCTTACCAAATACGTTTGCAATTAAGGTATTTTTGTGGACCTTAGAGCCCATCAGACATATCAAATTGCACTTTGAAAACGAGGAATGTCCTTCTGATTTTTTTTTTAATTCGGGATATAGCCTAATACACATTTTATGGCAAATGACTAAAAATTGATTTTTAAGTTTTTTGGGGGGGAAAAAGTATATCATCAATATGAAAGGTCAAATAATATTCAGTTGATGGTCGGCTTTTCATCCCAGCTACATACACTTTGAATACATATCCTTGGATTTATAAAGTCTACTTCGAGGACGGTTAAATATCAAAAATAAAAAATATCAAATTTGAATAATTTGCCATAAAATTTGTATTATATCGTGAATTTCGAAAAAAAAACACCCTAAATATTTGATATCAGAAGGACATTCCTCGTATTCAGAATGCAATTCGATATGTCTGATGTCTTCTCAGATCCCACAAAAAAATACCCAAAATGCCTCGTCTTATACCATAAAATCACAGAGTCAAGCTATACACTATTATTATAACAGTGTGTTTATTCCCTAAGTTTACCTGTCACGAGAGGTACAGGGTGAGTAAAAAAAAAGTGCAATAGAGAAAATAATCCATTTTTATTTAAGAACCGGGTTGAACCTTTTATTTTAGGTTTTAAAACATTTTATATATGATATATCCATCAGTGACCTTGTGTGAAAAAATCAAGGAAACAGCATTTACTGTTTTGTTTTAATGACACATTTTATAGCGATACCCAATTTTAATGTTTGTCCAGGAGACATCTAAAAATTTGAATGTCAACCCACTTTGTGTAAGGTAGTTTTGGAACAACTGCCATTTTCTTAATCTCATTGGCATTGAAATAAAATGGAGCATCCAAATTGTTATTGCGCTTGGTCTTGTTTAAGGAGATGAAACATTATTTGTTGTTATTTTCAATTTACCTTTACTTTTAAATGTCAAAATGAAATGCGCGCAAATTGAAGTGGAGTGAATTACAAAGTATCCAGTATGATGGACATATTGGGATTTAAAAAAACTGGAGTTGGAGTCGACTGATGTATGAGGGACTTAAGTTAAAGTACTGTTAGAAAGTTTGTTTGAACAGAAAAAGGAAAGAAATTAAAATAACGCAAAAATCAACCTTATTTAAGTTAAAGTCAGTTCCAAAGCTGGTGCCTTTACCGTGCATTGTGTGCTCTCATTCAAAATACATGGTACCTCGTGGACAAATAACGAAATTGGGTATCGCAGCAAAAGGACTCATAAAAATTAAACGGTAGTCGCGATTCACTTCATATTTTCACAGAAGGTGACTATTGAGTGTGGCATTTATCAAATCTTTCAATAATGTGAAAGTTTGCCTTGGTTTTTGCATAAATATCGATTCTATGCTCTATTGCACTTTTTGACTCACCCTGTATAACACGAGACTGCCAACAAAATTAGATGTGTCCCTAAAAACTCACTACGTTCGGTACACTTTCCAGAATATTGACGTCAATTCAGTGAGCAAACTTAAACATTGATTTTGGGCATAAAACGACTCATTTTCATTACATATTATTCACTTGTTTGAATGACCTTGCTCCCTCCCCCACTCCCCAGGAGATTTTAGGCCAGTATTCTAACCCCTTTGAATACAAGATCTAAGTCTCGCAATGGAATTTATCACTGCATCGAATGTCTATACATCCCTTCATCCTGCACAGGTTTACGATAAGGTAAGAGCATTGACAATATTTGGGCTTACTCTTGTAGACTACGAGGGTTGAGAGCCAGAAAGCCTCAACTCACAATCACCTTCTCTCAATAAATGAGCATAAAATCGACAGTCCATTAATCATAACAAAATTCAATAGAAAACAAGACATTGTGGAGGAAATAATTATTGATTTTTGAAGACCAAAGAAGGAGCCAACTTTATGCTCATTTTGTAAGAGCTGGTCATACTGAGTTACGGCTTTCTGGTTCTGAACCCTAGTCCTAGTGAAAATACCATCAAAATATCATAAGGGGTGTTACAATTAACATGCTACCAATTCCCCCAACCACATAATCAAATTATTTCTGACCCTAAAATAAAAGATAACATTTGTGCGTGTAGAAAATATACTTCAACAGGTCCAAGGTCAATTCGTGTTTTGTACAGGGGCAAAAATTAAAAGTTGTTTCGGTTTTCGTATAAATACAGGCAAGTTGTTCCTCTAGCTCGAGGGATTCAAGAAAAGAATAGTTTGCTGCATAGTATCTGCGACGTGAAGTTCAGAAGCTAGATAATAAATAGGGTCATTTAATCCTGCTGACCTTTCGACCTTTAAATCTTTTTTGTACAACATACTAACCACCAATCGCAGATAGTGCAACCTATTCTTTTCTGAATCCTCTAAGCTAGAGGAACAAGTTGCCTCAATTTTTCGGAAATTGGAGCCACTTTTAATCAAATCGACCTTATTGACCCCTGGGTGTTCACTTCAATATAAAATGGATATAGGTGTAGGGGCTGACAATTTGATAGTAAGGAGCAATGGGGCATTCGGTCAGAGCAAAATATAAAAACAATATTGGGTCATTAGGTGAGAGCACGATTTTTGGCTTTGGGTGAGGCAAAATGTACAAAATATAGGATCATTGAGTTGATCTTTGGTTGAGAGCCAAAGGAAGCCTCGAACATTGAAGTTCTAGTTGTAAATGGTTTCAAATGGCTTTGTTATCTAAAAATAAGTGAAAGTTGTTGTTGAAATTGAAAAATAAGGGTCTTGGGTGACAGATTGAATGTAAAAGTAAGGGGCTTTGGGTGACAGAGGATGTGTGACAGCGATGCTGAAAAATCAAACTAATTTGTGTCCTATGTTTTGGGTAGGCTTTTGAGGGTCATGGTGTCACTGCTTGGCAGACAATAGAATCGAATTCAGCACCACCAAATGAACTAAAATATATTGGTTGCAACTTTTACTCAAAAGTGTCGAACGCATGTTGAATTTTTGAAAATATATAGAACCAGTAGGTCGATTACAGTGGATCCTCTATATGAACCTGAATTATGCATTTACGTGACAATACTGTAGACCACCTTTCGTTTCTATACGTCCCGATAATTTGTATAGTAGGTCCATCTAATATACAAATATGATTAGCACAAGTCATAACCCCGTGATACGACTACGATATTGTTTTAACCAAAATTACTTTCTGCCAAATGAGTAGCCTATAGCCTGCAATTGGCCCCGGCAATTGGCCCCGGCAATTGAATTATGATATGTTCTATATTAAGCATAGGTTATTTATCTGAAAACAAATCTCAGCCAGCTTTCAAAAGGACAACACTCATAATAAAAAAAGTCTTGAATTGTTATGGACTCTTATCTGGAGCAGACGTCTGTATTTTTCTACGAAAAACACAAGAAAGGGTATGATTTTGCTGAGTGATGTTAAACGTGCTCTGAATATGTGTATAACCAGTCTCCAATTACCTGATGAAAAAGTTCGACAGGGCTTGACCAGAAGATTTGAAGCTATTTAAGTGTAATGGACTCCCTTTTCCGTATGAAATGTGAGAAGAAATATTACTAGGACAATGAGAAGTTCAATATTGATCTGTGCTAATACAGACAGTGATCCGAAAGTATAAACACCGCGTACAGATGGAGAACAAGCGTCCCAATTGCAGAGAGTGCGATTTGCTTTAAATTCCATTGATATCCAGAGTGAGATTCAAAAGGATTAGTTTGGAGTAATGCGTTAGTCGTATTTGTAAATTACAATTCTTGACATTTGTTACAGAATATTGCTCAAACAATAAAGTCTTACTGGTCTGAGAAAGAACAGGATGAGGATGTGCGCGATTTACGTAAATAAGCATTATAATATATAGTAACTCGGTTAAAAGGAATAAAAATAAAAATAAATATGGCCAGTTATAGGTTAATAACTGCGCATCAGTTGTTGGAACTCAGCCAACATATTACGTTTTTACGAGGTTCGCTGACGCTGTACTTAGGTTGTCATCTATATACGTTGTAAATTATACGTAAATTTGTGAACTCGTATTCGTGTTGTGATAGCGTTTATGTCGACGTTTATTTTCGGACATTGATATAACGTTATTATGACGTTGTAATGACGTTTCTTCGACGCTGATGTGAACGAAGTTGTGAACGTAACATTCAAGCCCGGTCGAACGTTGTAACAACGTATGAATAATACGTTCACAACTTGACGTCGAAATAACGTCATAATGACGTTATATCAACGTTCGAAAATCAACGTCGAAAATAATGTTGTCACAACACAAATACGAGTTCACAAATTTACGTATTTACAACGTAGATGACAACCTAAGTACAACGTAGATTATTTTTATACGACGTTGAAACAACGTAAAATTGTTGGCAGGAAGGTATTATGAACAATTTGAACATTTTGCCTTTGAAACAGAGGAATTCCGATGTCCAACGTCGTTGCCTAAGTCGTCAAAATATTCCTCTAATGTGTAACACGTGGATTTATTTCTCGTACCACGTACCACTAGCAGCAGCCTCCCATGTGGAACCAAATATAGAAGGTCGATTTCCTCCCATGTGATTATAGTCTGCCTTGGGATTTAATTGAGTTGCAATGGGTAACATTATAATTAGACATACACCTGTAGATTTCACATTACATCTTTTTTTACTTGATAGTTCTTTAAAAACTATCATGACTATGGCAGTCTAACGACGCACTAAATGTATTATAACCATATTATATCACACACTATGAAAACACCGTCTACAATGTTTTCAGATGTCAAATTAACACGGTATCATGTTTAATCCCTAAACGCAACCTATCACAACTCTAAACATAACAAATCGTTTCTATACGTCCCGATAATTTGTATAGTAGGTCCATCTAATATACGTACATTTGTGAACTCGTATTGGTGTTGTGATAACGTTAATGTCGACGTTTATTTTCGGACATTGATATAACGTTATTATGACGTTGTAATGACGTTTCTTCGACGTTGATGTGAACGAAGTTGTGAAAGTAACATTCAAGCCCAGTCGAACGTTGTAACGACGTATGAATAATACGTTCACAACTTGACGTCGAAATAACGTCATAATGACGTTATATCAACGTTCGAAAATCAACGTCGAAAATAACGTTGTCACAACACAAATACGAGTTCACAAATTTACGTATTTACAACGTAGATGACAACCTAAGTACAACGTAGATTATTTTTATACGACGTTGAAACAACGTAAAATTGTTGGCAGGGAAGGTATTATGAACAATTTGAACATTTTGCCTTTGAAACAGAGGAATTCCGATGTCCAACGTCGTTGCCTAAGTCGTCAAAATATTCCTCTAATGTGTAACACGTGGATTTATTTCTCGTACCACGTACCAATAACAGCAGCCTCCCGTGTAGAACCAAATATAGAAGACCGATTTCCTCCCATGTGATTATAGTCTACCTTGGGGTTTAATTGAGTTGCAATGTGTAACATTATAATTAGACATACACCTGTAGATTTCACATTATATCTTTTTTACTTGATAGTTCACATGACTATGGCAGTCTAACGACGCACTAAATTTATTATAACCATATCATATCACACACTATGAAAACACCGTCTACAATGTTTTCAGATGTCAAATTAACACACTATCATGTTTAATCCCTAAACGCAACCTATCACAACTCTAAACATCACAAATCGATTCAAGAAAAGTGTTCTTCTCTTGACACTGTCTTTGCAGCCCATATTGAATCAAATCCTATCATTTCATATCATATCATATCATATCATATCATATCAAATCATATCATATCATATCATTTCATATCATATCATATCATCTCATATCATATCATATCATATCATATCATATCATTTCATATCATATCATTTCATATCATCTCGTATCATTTCATACCACATCATATCTGATCAAATCATTTCATATCATATCATATCATATCATTTCATATTATTTCATATCATATCATTTCATATCATATCCTATCATATCATATCATATCATATCATATCATATCATATCATTTCATATCATATCATATCATATCATTTCATATCATATCATTTCATATCATGTCATTTCATATCATATCATATCATTTCATACCACATCATATCTGATCATTTCCCGGGATCATTTCATATCATATCATTTTATATACTATCATATCATATCACATTTTTATCATATTGTATTAAATTGACCATATAGCTTAGTTCTATTAGACCTTTCAAACCAATTTAGGTTTGTTGCATTGCCTCCGTTGATGTTTTGACTTTTGAGTCCAAAATTAGATCATCTAAACTATAAACGAGACCAAATAAAGCTGATCTGAGACCTCTCCCAGCTTCTACCTTCTCGTGCAGACTACTTATTCGACTACAAATAAGGAAGTTATTACATGACGCACAACATAAGTGCCGATTGCTTGATGGCTTCCAGCTAGATACGTAAAATGCATTCTTGCTATTCATATCTGACGGTGTCCTTTCAAATCACAGACGGCTGCTTATTATATCACAAGGGGAAGTTAAGCGGCCGAAAGACGCTAAAATGTGGTTCCGACTGACGTTTTGAGCCAATAGTTTAGACAGTTACTGGACTATGATCGTGTTTAGAAGTAAGTCATTACTGTCGGCCCAGACATAAATAAATCAGACAATATTTCACTTGTTTGAAGTATAATGGATCCATTTTCGACGTGATATTACCTTACCTCTATGTTCATGGCAAAGTGGAACAGAAGATTCAGTGGTTTTAAATGGAATTGCGGTTAGTTGAATCTGATTATGCTGCTTTCTATCGTACATTGCGCCTTATACAATTCCACCCCACAAATTCTAGTTTTTAGCAGAGCAGATGTAATGCGTCTTTGCATCATCCATAAACTGTTGTTTAGTTTTGACTGGAGTGATTGCAACATTTCTTTAGTTTTGAGCAGAGTGATTTACACACCAAGTCATTTATCTTTTGCTAAAAAATCATCTTCAAAGGTGCAGAATTCAATGTTTTTCCAATGATTTTACCAATTTTTTTCTTTGAAATCTATACATGTAAATTGAATTAGCATGGACTTCTATCGGGAGCAGACGTCATTTTCAACGAAAAACACAAGAAAAAAGATAATTATTTTTGCTGAGTAACGATAAACGTGCTCTGAATATGTGTATAACTAATCTCCAATTACCAGAGAAAAAAGTTTGACAGGACTTGACCGAAAGATTTGAAGCTATTTGAGTGTAATGGACTCCCTTTTCCGTATAAAATGTGAGAAGAAATATGACTATAATGAGCAGTTCAATATTGATCTGTGCCAATACAGACAGTGATCCGAGAGTATAAACAATGGCTACCTCTGACGAACAAACGTCCTAATTTGGGAGAGTGCGATTTATCTTAAAATCCGTTTGAATAAGTTGAAATCCAAATTGTATTGAGATTAATTAATGAGAAGAATTAATGAGTGTAAGCGGTAATGCGTTAGTCGTATTTGCAAATCACAATCACATTTGTTACAGAATATGACTCAAACAGACCTAACGATCAATAGTGTAAGGACAGGATGGACACCATTACAGCATTATATATAATGAAAGACAGAGACAAAACAAACTAGTTTGCGTCTGACGTCAGGACAAAGACGCGGCGTGATTGGTTATCGACCTGTACCTGCGCAGTACGTCATTTTCTGTTTAGTTGTCAGAATTTCAGTAGCGAACTAGTCTCTTTTTTTATCTCTGTCTTTCATTATAGTTACGGGGATAAAAGGAATAAACCTAAAATAGATTGGACCGTATTTATAGAATGTGTTCAGGTGCAAAATTTAATTTAATTTAATGTCGGTCCATAAAACTATTTTAAGTTGTAAGCATTAAGGGTCTAATATACAGTTAAATTTTACCGATAAATAATTTACAGTGAAAATATTCAATATATTCATGCCCTTTTCTGTTAAAACAATAAATAACACATTGCGAAAAGAACATCACATTTCTCCATGGTGTAACATATGGATTTATTTTTTGTCCCACGTACCACGGCGCCCTTGTAGAACCAAATAATTTTATGAGGCGTAAAACAAGCTTTATCCTACTCACAACGAAATGTGATTTCCCTTCATACGATTATAGTCTGCCTTGGGGTTTGATTGCGTTAGCGAGCAGTGATGGGTAACAATATAACAAGCCTTACCTGTAGCAGGGATATCCCAGCCTGTAGATTGCGAATGTAAAATTTTACTTGAAAATCTTTGAAAACTAGCTGTCTAATCACAAGGAGACATTCTTCTGTGAAAAATCTGACACTGGCTGAAAAATCTGTGAAAAAAATGTGGTTGATCATAGGTTTTTCACAGATTTTTCAACCGATCAAAGATTCTTGTCTCCTACTCAATTTATCGTAATCATTATTATCAAGTCACATATCATATTACAAACTGTAAATACATTGTTAAGTGATTTTTATAACACTTTCCCGATATTAATTTCATACATCATGTTTATTTCCTAAACACAAGCCATCAAAGCTCTGAATATTACAAATCAACATAAAAATTATTATATCATATCATTATAAAAACGGTACATTCTCTAAATCAAATAAAAACTCCAATATATCGTTACTTCCCGGGTTTAACTTCAATTAGAACTGACTTTAAACTAATTCTAGTTCATTCATTGCCGGCGTTGATGTTTTGATTCCAAAATTAGATCATCTAAACTATAAACGAGAAAAAATAAAGATGATCTGAGACCTCTACCTTCTCACGCAGAATACTTATTCGAATAAAAATAAGGAAGTTATTACATGACGTACAAGATAAGTGCCGATTGCTTGATGGCTTCAAGCTAGATACGTAAAATGCATTCTTGCTATTCATATCTGACGGTGTCCTTTCAAATCACAGACGGCTGCTTATTACGTCTGACGTTTTGAACCAATAGCTTAGGCTTTTTCTTCTCAAACTATTATTGAGAGTCCACTTAATGGACATATGGACTATGATTGTAGAACATAATCATTATTGCCGGCCTGGACACAAATAATCCTGACAACATTTGGATTGTTTGAAGTATAATGTCGAAATTCATAATAATAATAATAATAATAATAATAATAATAAGGCGTTTCATATAGCGCCCAATGCCAAAAAGGCCTCTAGGCGCTTTACATAAATACAAAATAAAATCGATACGCAAGGAAAATTTACAAAGATAAATCTTAAAAAGTACAATAAAAGAGTGACCTGCACCCAAAATTCTTAAGTACACATAAAAAAGCAAAGCAGTTATAATAACAAGAAATACTGTACTTTAAACCATGGGAAAATCCCGGTAATGAATATCATTAAAACACATCAGACCACATAATGAGCAGATATTGCAACGAGTGAGATGCGGACCACGCAGATAAAACAAAGCAAACACGAAAAAGGAACGAGCAAACAAAGATTAATCTGATGGTCGGCATCTCACTCAATATAATCAAAGATAAATAATTTGGCAAGTGGCATAAACAAACTACACAATTGGATTATTAAAAAGATGAGTTTTCAAGTGTTTTTTGAAGATGGCAAGAGACGTGGCTTTCCTGATGGACTGTGGCAAGTTATTCCAAAGCTTGGGTGCAGAAGTGGAGAAGGCCCGCTAACCATAGTAAGATGTTGCAATACGACGAGGCGGGTCCAGAAGAAATATCCTTTAACTCCTAAAACGAGTCTTACGGCACTGTTTTGCACTCTCTGAAGTTTTGAAATAACAATACCGGGAAGACCGTTTAACAAGCCATTATTCGAGTCCAGCCTTGATGTTACGAGCGCATGGACCAATCTCTCTGCCGTAGAGCGGTCAATATACTTGCGAATACTACCTATCTTCGCTATTGCAAAAGAGGCAGACTGGCAGACTTTGGTTACATGCGATGATAGAGTCATGTATTGGTCCATGATGACACCAAGGTTGCGCGCCTCGTAAGATAGTTCGACTTCTGAAATGCCAACACTGATGGAAGATATCGGATTCGGCTTATGCTTAAAACGCGAAGAGAAATGTATGACCTCCGTCTTCGTTGGTTGATATGTAGTAAGAAGATCGGCAAGATATGGTGGAGCAAGATTAATCTGATGGTCGGCATCTCACTCAATATAATCAAAGATAAATAATTTGGCAAGTGGCATAAACAAACTACACAATTGGATTATTAAAAAGATGAGTTTTCAAGTGTTTTTTGAAGATGGCAAGAGACGTGGCTTTCCTGATGGACTGTTGGGTGCAGAAGTGGAGAAGGCCCGCTCACCATAGTAAGATGTTGCAATACGACGAGGCGGGTCCAGAAGAAATTGAGTAGCAGAACGAAGCGAGCGAGTTGGTTGATATGTAGTAAGAAGATCGGCAAGATATGGTGGAGCAAGTCCGTGAAGGGATTTGTAGGTGAGCATGAGGATCTTAAATGCAATACGATCCCTTATTGGTAGCCAGTGAAGCTCACTTCGTCGCAGATCGTTAATATCAACGCGATATCCTTTAACTCCTAAAACGAGTCTTACGGCACTGTTTTGCACTCTCTGAAGTTTTGAAATAACAGTACCGGGAAGACCGTATAACAAGCCATTATTCGAGTCCAGCCTTGATGTTACGAGCGCATGGACCAATCTCTCTGCCGTAGAGCGGTCAATATACTTGCGAATACTACCTATCTTCGCTATTGCAAAAGAGGCAGACTGGCAGACTTTGGTTACATGCGATGATAGAGTCATGTATTGGTCCATGATGACACCAAGGTTGCGCGCCTCGTAAGATAGTTCGACTTCTGAAATGCCAACACTGATGGAAGATATCGGATTCGGCTCATGCTTAAAACGCGAAGAGAAATGTATGACCTCCGTCTTCGTATCATTGAGAAGCAGTTTATTTGCAGCAGTCCACTCTTTTACACCGCGAATACAATCCTCGAGGCGCTGAAGTGCACTATCGCGATTCTTTGAGTCCAAGACCAGATACAACTGAGTATCGTCGGCATATATCATGCTTTCAACGCCATAGGACTCGATGAGATCTTCAAGAGGAGCGGAGTAGATGGTGAACAAGAATGGACCGGCAACCGATCCCTGAGGAACGGAGCAGATCATAATATGCGTCCTAGATATGCTCTCGCCAATAACAACGGCTTGCCGACGTTCACACAGATAACTGTTGCACCACTTCAGCGCGTCATCACACACACCATAACGATCTCTCAGCCGCTGAAGTAAAACTTGATGGTCAACAGTATCAAAGGCGGCTGAGAGATCAAGCAGAACCAACACAACATCAGAACGTTGGTCCATGGCGCGCAAGATGTCATTTTGGACTCTGACGAGGGCAGTTTCAGTGCTGAAATGTTTCCTATAAGCAGATTGTTTTTTACCATACAGTCCATTCTCAAACAGATAATCTTGGAGCTGTGAAGAAGCCGCTTTCTCAACTACTTTTGAGACAAATTTTAAGTTCGAAATGGGCCTGTCGTTATTCAGAGTATTCTCATCCAGTCCAGACTTCTTTATTAGGGGAGTGACAAGTGAGGTCCTATATGATGAAGGAAAAATGCCAGATAATAACGAGTAATTAACGATCCGAGTGATTAAAAAAAAACCATCAAGGCAGTCTTTAAGTAACCACGTAGGTATTGAGTCCAACGAGCAAGATGATGATGTTGATTCCATGATGAAACGACGGATTGTATCATCTGAGACCTCAGCGAACTTGCTGAAGGTTGCGGATGTGGAAAAGACCTTATCCGAAACTATCGTAGGAATCGATGGAATGTTGTCCAGTTTATCACGGACCTTTTGAATCTTGCTCTCAAAGAAGTCGGCAAACTCATTTGCAAGTTCCTCGGTATTGTCGTGAGAAGGGAGAGTCTTCTTGGAGCTGGCAGAACACATCTTGTCCACAACTTTAAAAAGCTGTTTCTGATCACAATCCTTGAATTGAGACGTGTGATAGTGTGACTTAGCAGATTCAAGTTTCTGAGAGTACTCCTTGCACTGATCTTTGTACACTTGCTTGTGGACTTCAAGTCCTGACTTCAGGAATTGTCGCTCACATCTACGACGTTCGCGTTTTGCTGCGCGGATGGAATTGTCATACCAGGGTGCATGAGGTCTTAAAGTTACACATCTGGATACCACGGGTGCATGCATATCCAACAAGTCGCCCAAGACATTATCAAACTGAGCGCTTAATGTTTCCACATCTTCAGCTGGATCACTGATTAGACTGGACTTTGTTATGTCCATCTTGAAGGAGTTTGCGTCAATATCATGTGATTTACGAAAGCTGAAGCGATGTTTCGTAGCAGGTGGGCGAGAAATGGCGACCGTACATAAGATAGCAGCGTGGTCTGATGGAAGGCTTCTCAATGACAATGTTGGATACAACGGAATCGGACATTCGCGTGATGATCAAATCTAGCGTATGGCCTTTACGATGTGTAGATCCATTGACATGTTGGTCTAGTGAAGCAGAGTCAAAAAGGTCTTGCATGATTTTTGCATCTGGGTCATCGCAAATGTCCATATGGAAATTAAAATCACCGGCGACGACAATGGGAACTTCAAGCGATGCAAACATCTCCACTAGGTTGGAAAACTCATTGAAGAATACCTTAGCAGTCAACTTGTTCTTCTTTGATGGCGGAGGTCTGTATAGAGTCAGCAACCTGACAGATGAGGATTTGGACGAGATCGTGATGTCCATATACTCAAACGACACAAAAGTAGAAGGCGTGTTGTTGACCATGTCAAAACCTTTGCGAACTAGAACTGGGACGCCATCTCCTCTTCTTCCACGCGGCACATGATGGAAAGTATAATCCGGGAGGAAGTTTCTCAAATCAGACAATAGTCGATTGTCTCTATCATCGCCAGTTAACCAGCTTTCAGTTATTGCAACGATATCCAGCTGACGGATATCACAAAGTCAATGAAAGTCGATGACTTTGCTCTCCCTCTTATGGATCGGGCATTCCATAGTGCAAAGTTTGCTGAAGGGCTGCATGGGTTGGATTTTTTAATATAAATTAAGTTCGGATTTTTTGTGGTGGCACTCCTTGACTTGAAAAGCTGTTGGGTCGAAACCCGATTTGTCACTCTTGAACGGATTATCCGTTTTAATCGCTTTCCACCTCGACGCCCGCGTTTAGTTCTTTTCGCGATATTCAAGTTCTTAAGTTCTCTCCACTTTGCAGGAGTGTAAGGCCGTGTCTCAAAAGTGTTTATCACACCTTTTCGAAGAGATAGCAAGGTGTCCTTCGTGTAGCTCAGACGACACATAATGAAAAAATACTAAGTACTAAAAACATAACTGCAGAATTCAACAGTACGCTTATCATGAAACACTGACGTTGATCGACGAAACACAAGTATCAGACGGAAAACTTATAACATAAAGTCGGCAAACAGTGTCAATATCTTATTAATGTACTCACAGATCCATAAGACGATAGATTATGTCCACAAATAAGTAAAATATGTGAAAATTGTTCATAAAAAGTCTAAGCGAAGTGACAGTGCAGCTTTATTGTAGAGCGCCACCATTAATATATACATTTGGCCAAAGATTATAGACTTAGCAAACATGGAAACGTATGAATTAATTAACATAGTTTACCAAATTAATTCAGACAAAATAGGTAGCAAATTAAATTATTGTGAATGATTTTAGTAGTGCACTTTGAAAATAAAAATGTGCAGCCCATGTAGTTTTTCATTGTTTATTTCTAGCCCGGCGTGTTAAAAAGGTTGCCTACCCCTGCTTTAGATGGATGAGGATGACACTCTCATCATCTATGACAGATGAATAAATACGTTAACCATTGTTAACATCATTCCCAGTCATATAAAAAAATGTTCAAAATGTTTGCCTCTTGTTTCCTGTGTGTTAATTACTTTAATGTATAGTATGAAAATGTTAATCTATTTAACAGCGGTCTTAAAATTCAAGTATGTTAAACGTTAGAGGAAGTGGAGGGGTTCAGCCTCCTAACGAAATGACTTATGATAGGACTTCTTCGAACTTTCGGGTTGTTCCCTTAATAGGAATAAGGCTAATAAAGGAGATGTTAAAGTGGCCCCGTATTGCTCCTTGTCCATGGGCACCCCGAGGATATTGCTACGCCCTTGCCATAGTGTATTGTTGTATGACTGTTTATGACCTGAATCAACAAATTATGCGGATCCTGTGTTGCATTTTGATATGACAATAATCATGTCAATAATCAATGTAAACTGATGGGTATCAATCATTTTGATACATATTTATCTGCAAACTGAAAGCTTTTAAAAGGACAGTAATCGTAATAAAAAGTCTTGAATTAGCATAGACTTCTTTCGGGAGCATACGTCAGTATTTTTCTATGAAAAATACAAGAAAAAGTATGACATTAAACGTGCTCTGAATATGTGTATAACCAATCTCCAATTACCAGAGAAAAAAGTTTGACAGGACTTGACCGAAAGATTTGAAGCTATTTGAGTGTAATGGACTCCCTTTTCCGTATGAAATGTGAGAAGAAATATGACTATAATGAGCAGTTCAATATTGATCTGTGCCAATACAGAGAGTGATCCAAGAATATAAACAATGGCTACCTCTGACGAACAAACGTCCTAATTTGAGAGAGTGCGATTTGATTTAAAATCCGTTTGAATATGTTGAAATCCAAAATTGTATTGAGAAGAATTAACGAGTGTAAGCGGTAATGCGTTTGTCGTACTTTGTAAATCACAATCACATTTGTTACAGAATATGACTCAAACAGACCTAACGATCAAGTGTAAGGACAGGATGGACACCATTACAGCATTATATACAATGAAAGACAGAGACAAAAAAATACTAGTTCGCGTCTGACGTCAGGGCAAAGGCGCACCGTGATTGGTTATCGACCTGCGCAGTACGGCATTTTCTGTCTAGTTGTCAGAATTTCAGACGCGAACTAGTCTTTTTTTTTTATCTCTGTCTTTCATTATAGTTAAATGGATATCTAAAATAGATTGGACCGTATTTAAAGAATGTGTTGAGGTGCAAAATATTTAATTTAAAAAAATGTCATGTTGGGTGTCGGTCCATAAAACTATTTTAAGTTGTAAGCATTAAAGTTGTAATATTATACAGTTTAATTTTACCGATAAATAATTTACAGTGAAAATATTCAATATATTCATGCCCTTTTCTGTTAAAACAATAAATAACACATTGAGAAAAGAACACCACATTTCTCCATGGTGTAACATATGGATTTATTTTTTGTCCCACGTACCAGGCTCCCTTGCAGAACCAAATAATTTTATGAGGCGTAAAACAAGCTTAATCCGACTCACAACGAAATGTGATTTCCCTTCATACGATTATTCTACCTTGGGGTTTGATTGCGTTAGCGAGCAGTAATGGGTAACAATATAACAAGCCTTACCTGTAGCAGGGATATCCCAGACTGTAGATTGCGAATGTAAAATTTTACTTGAAAATTCTTTGAAAACTAGCTGTCTAATCATAAGGAGACATTCTTCTGTGACAAATCTGACACTGCGTGAAAAATCTGTGAAAAAACTGTGGTTGATCATAGGTTTTTCACAGAATTTTCAACCGATCAAAGATTTTTGTCTCCTACTCAATTTGTCGTAATCATTATTATCAAGTCACAAATCATATCACAAACTGTAAATACATTGTTAAGTGATTTTTTTAACACTTTCCCGATATTAATTTCCATACATCGTGTTTATTTTCTAAACACAAGCCCTCAAAGCTTTTTAAAATTCAAATCTTGTATACGATGTGGACATTACATGCCACATTCTCTAAACCAAATAAAAACTCCAATATACCGTTACTTCACGGGTTTAACTTCACTGTAAACTAATTTTAGTTCATTCATTGCCTGCGTTGATGTTTTGATTCCAAAATTAGATCATCTAAACTATAAACGAGACAAAATAAAGCTGATCTGAGACCTCTACCAGTTTCTACCTTCTAATGCAGACTACTTATTCGAATACAAATAAGGAAGTTATTACATGACGTACAAGATAAGTGCCGATTGCTTGATGGCCTCAAGCTAGATACGTAGAATGCATTCTTGCTATTCATATCTGACGGCGTCCTTTCAAATCACAGACGGCTGCTTATTATATCACAAAGGGAAGTTAAGCGGCTGAAAGACGCTAAAATGTGGCTCCGTCTGAAGTTTTGAACCAATAGTTTTGGCTTTTTCTTCTCAAACTTTTATTGTGAGTCCACATAATGGACATATGGCTATAGAATATAATCATTATTACCAGCCTGGACACAAATAATCCTGACAACATTTGGATTGTTTGAAGTATAATGCCATGGTTCCCTTACGGTGGACGTGATATTACCTGATACGTGATATGTACATGACAAAGTGGAACAGATGATTCATTGCTTTTAAGTCAGATTTTGATCTTTGTAAAAATTATAAAACTTCAGAATTCCTCTTTGTATTGTTTACACATTAATGCAAAGTAGAATCGCGGTTAGATGGATCTGATTATGGCGCATAATATCGTACATTTCCCCTTATACAATTTCCTCACAACTTCCCAGCAAACACAAAACGTTTCGGAATGATTTGACAAAGGTTAGAAAAGGTTGCCAGAAAACGTTTAAATGTCGGGTTATATAAAAGGTATAAACGTTTTCATAACATTCAAAAACGGGTTTTTTTCTTAACTTCCTGCAAATATTCTAACATAATGTTATTTGAGTGTTGACAAAATATTTGGCAAAAATGTTTGCAAAAATTATTTTACAATAACAGTTTGAAAACGTTTTAAAAATGTTTTTGTAATGTGTTTTCATATTATATCATTTTAAAACGTTTTCATGACCTTTATATAACCCGACATTTAATGTTATTAAAACATTTTTACCAAAACCAAAAACTCAAAATATAACCTGTATAAAACGTTTCGTGTTTGCTGGGTTATTACATTTCCAGTCTTGAGTAGAGCGCATCATTTGGCCTAAGTCAGTAACTGTTGTTTAGTTTGGATTAGAGTGATTGCTACATTTCTTTAGTTTTGAGCAGAGTGATTTTACTCCTTCTTTATACTGTTTAAAACGCAATGCGTAAACGAATGGGTTGACGGCTGAATTCGATGTGGCTAATATCAAAGCAATGGTATGCCACACACCACCAAATTCAAGTCTCCCGCCAAGAGTAAACTGCAAATACGAAATCTGCCCTGGCGTCCAGCAGATGATATACAGAGCAAACACAAAGAAGAGAGCTTTGGTGATATTCTTACGCTTCAAAATCTTCTCCTTTAGTTGATCATTATCAGCTACCAATGCTGAATTTTGCACTTGATTTAGCCGAATTGCGATACGAATGAAAGCAAATGCCATGATAGACGCTGGTATTGCGTAATCCCAAAGAACAGTCAGAACTCCTAGTATGGCCTTTTCTTTCTCTGATACAACAAAGGCACATCGCCCCTGTTTAACCACATATTGTTTGCCTCCGATAGTTTGCATTATAGGTGCGATTAACCAAGCCGCTGTGGCCAAAATCCACGCGTGTTTTCTGGTAAAGTTTTGCTGATACCAAATTGGATGTATTATTGCCAAGTAACGTTCTATGGCAATGGCAGTAAGGTTAAAAGTTGATATCGCCCAGCAGCCAAATAAGATGACCCGACTATGCCAGAATGTACAGTAAAGAACCGCTAACGTAAAGTTATCTGGAGGTTGTGCACCAGCGGATAAGGAAATAATACTTGCAATCAAGAGAATTGATGTCAAGAAATCTATGGCAGATTGGCTGACGATCAATGAATTGGTGTAGTTCTGTTGTCTACGGACTTTCCATATGACCACACACACAAGACCGTTTCCTACTGCTCCTATCACGCCAATAAGTAGCAAAAGAGCATTTAAAGCAAATTCCCAAGGAGTTGCTGGAACTGGTGTATAAACGGAAAACTCTGCGGGTAAAGAGCTTTCGTTGGCGGACTCCATCATCATGGTCGTTGTTTTGCCCTGTAAAAACAATTACAATAAATTACAAGCAGTTGTTATGCAATTGCAACTGATATTAATTTTCAGTGTAACAGCGAAAACATAATTCGGACCAATGTAATGTGAACCATGTGGTAAAAATAATGGCAAGTGCAATGGTACATCTTGCCAAATATCGCTTTTGACACCAAAACGTAATATAACAGGAAGTTCCGCATGTGTAGTATACTGTAGTTTCGTTCAGACAGACAATGTGTACCATGACGATAGATGCAGCTTAAATATGAATAAATGGCGTATACTTACTGGTGTTTGATGCAGTGTTGTGAATTATAAAAAGTTCCCACTTGAAATCGCCGATTTTTTGTTATTATTCCTTATGTAACATTTACAGATATTAACGTCTTGGGCTGTTTATGGTAATTAAACTGCATTTCAATATTCTGCACGAGTTGTGGGAACTTAATCAGGTAAATGGCTGACATCATAATATGCATGGGCTGAATTTTCCCATGCTCAGTCAAGAGTACAAAAAGCAATAATATAATTTTGAAGGTCAGCTACCGTACCAATTAAAGAACTGAAATGATATAAGGCGAAAAAGTTGTTGCTATTTTTGTATTTCCATAAAGTTGTTGCATACATTTTGCCAGTCTATATCATTTTTTTTTATATGTCGTAAATTTATGGCAAAGTAAAAGAAAAAAGTTTGACAGGACTTTACCGAAAGATTTGAAGCTATTTGAGTGTAATGGACTCCCTGTTCCGTATGAAATGTGAGAAGAAATATTACTGCAATGAGCAGTTCAATATTGATCTGTGCCAGTACAGACAGTGATCCGAGAGTATAAACAATGGCCACCTCTGACGAACAAACGTCCTAATTTGAGAGAGTGCGATTTGCTTTAAAATCCGTTTGAATATGTTGAAATCCAAAATTGTTTTGAGAAGAATATGAGTGTAAGCGGTATTGCGTTTGTCGTATTTGCAAATCCCATTTGTTACAGAATATGACTCAAACACGATCGAGTGTAAGGACAGGATGGACACCATTACAGCATTATATATAACATGTATAATGAAAGACAGAGAAAAAAGACTAGTTCGCGTCTGACGTCAGGGCAAAGGCCCACCGTGATTGGTTGTCGACCTGCGCAGTACGGCATTTTCTGTCTAGAATTTCAGACGCGAACTAGTCTTCTTTCTTTTCTTTTTTTATCTCTGTCTTTCATTATAGTTACGGGGATAAAAAAAAACGCCTAAAATAGATTGGACCGTATTTAAAGAATGTGTTCAGGTGCAAAATTTAATTTTTAAAAATGTCATGTTGAGTTGTCGGTCCATAAAACTATTTTAAGTTGTTAGCATTAAAGTTGTAATATTATACAGTTAAATTTTACCGATAAACAATTTATAGTGAAAATATTCAATATATTCATGCCCTTTTCTATTAAAACAATAAATAACACATTGAGAAAAGAACACCACATTTCTCCATGTTGTAACATATGGATTTATTTCTTGTCCCACGTACCAGGCTCCCTTGCAGAACCAAATAATTTTATGAGGCGTAAAACAAGCTTTATCCGACTCACAACGAAATGTGATTTCCCTTCATACGATTATAGTCTGCCTTGGGGTTTGATTGCGTTAGCGAGCAGTAATGGGTTACAATATAACAAGCCTTACCTGTAGCAGGGATATCCCAGCCTGTAGATTGCGAATGTAAAATTTTACTTGAAAATTCTTTGAAAACTAGCTGTCTAATCACAAGGAGACATTCTTCTGTGAAAAATCTGACACTGGGTGAAAAATCTGTGAAAAAACTGTGGTTGATCATAGGTTTTTCACAGATTTTTCTACCGATCAAAGATTTTTGTCTCCTACTCGATTTATCGTAATCATTATTATCAAGTCACATATCATATCACAAACTGTAAATACATTGTTAAGTGATTGTTTTAACACTTTCCCGATATTAATTTCCATACATCATATTTATTTCCTGAACACAAGCCATCAAAGTTCTAAACATTACAAGTTTATAAGAATTTTTGATCATATCATAATGACATCAAAATTATTATTATACTGGCCCAGTATGGAATTTTCTGTCTAGTTGTTAGAATTTCAGACGCGAACTAGTTTCTACTTTCTTTCTTTTTTATCTCTGTCTTTCATTATAGTTACGGGGATAATAAGAATAAACCCTATAATAGATATGACCGATTGCGTATTTAAAGAATGTGTTCAGGTGCAAAATGTAATTAAAAACAATGTCATGTTGGGTTGTCGGTCCATAAAACTATTTTAAGTTGTAAGCATTCGGTGTAGTACAGTTACATTTTGAAAATATTCAATATATTCAAGCCTTTTTCTGTTAAAACAATAAATAAGGCATTTTGAGAAAAGAACACTACATTTCTCCATGGTGTATACTATGGATTTATTTCTTGTCCCACGTACCAGGCTCCCCTTGCAGAACCAAATAATTTTATGAGGCGTAAAACAAGCTTTATCCGACTCACAACGAAATGTGATTTCCTTTCATATGATTATAGTCTGCCTTGGGGTTTGATTGCGTTAGCGAGCAGTAATGGGTAACAATATAACAAGCCTTTAATACCTGTGGCAGGGATATCCCAGCCTTTAGATTGCGAATGTCAAATTTTACTTGAAAATTCTTTGAAAACTAGCTGTCTAATCACAAGGAGACATTCTTCTGTGAAAAATCTGACACTGGGTGAAAAATCTGTGAAAAAACTGTGGTTGATCATAGGTTTTTCACAGAATTTTCAACCGATCAAAGATTTTTGTCTCCTACTCAATTTGTCGTAATCATTATTATCAAGTCACATATCATATCACAAACTGTAAATACATTGTTAAGTGATTTTTTTAACACTTTCCCGATATTGATTTCCATACATCGTGTTTATTTTCTAAACACAAGCCCTCAAAGCTTTTTAAAATTCAAATCCTGTATACGATGTGGACATTACATGCCACATTCTCTAAACCAAATAAAAACTCCAATATACCGTTACTTCAGGTTAAAGACCACTAATAGGCCTGGGCGATACATTGAAATACGACGAGGAACTATTTGTTTTCATGGCATTCGAAAAGACTGCATTAAAATCGCTGAAATTGATCAAGTTATATAGCCAAAAAAGTACTTTTTAGAGTTTGATGCTTCAAAATGGTACATTTTCTCTCATTATATGACATTTTTGTTGTAATAGTACCAAAATTCATACGCACGGCTTCGGTTTTTAGTAAATATTCGCCCTATCATATTGTAACTTTCAGCTTCGAGGGCGCACTGTCATTTTAAGGTGTTTACGGTTCAGTGCGTTAAAACAAGAAAAGTCTCTCAGGTCAACCTATGTTGAATTTTTGATCATTTGGCATCTAAATCATATAGTTTCACCTGATATTAGTGGCATTGAACTGTGAGAGTTCTGAATATGAGAAAATTCCATCCGAAATTAGGCATTTTCCCATTGAAACCCGTGTAATACATAATTAGTGGTATTTAACCTTCACGGGTTTAACTTCACTGTAAACTTATTTTAGTTCATTCATTGCCTGCGTTGATGTTTTGATTCCAAAATTAGATCATCTAAACTATAAACGAGACAAAATAAAGCTGATCTGAGACCTCTACCAGTTTCTACCTTCTAATATTCGAATACAAATAAGGAAGTTATTACATGACGTACAAGATAAGTGCCGATTGCTTGATGGCCTCAAGCTAGATACGTAGAATGCATTCTTGCTATTCATATCTGACGGCGTCCTTTCAAATCACAGACGGCTGCTTATTATATCACAAAGGGAAGTTAAGCGGCTGAAAGACGCTAAAATGTGGCTCCGTCTGAAGTTTTGAACCAATAGTTTAGGCTTTTTCTTCTCAAACTTTTATTGTGAGTCCACATAATGGACATATGGCTATAGAATATAATCATTATTACCAGCCTGGACACAAATAATCCTGACAACATTTGGATTGTTTGAAGTATAATGCCATGGTTCCCTTACGGTCCACGTGATATTACCTGATATTTGATATGTACATGACAAAGTGGAACAGATGATTCATTGCTTTTAAGTCAGATTTTGATCTTTGTAAAAATTATAAAACTTCAGAATTCCTCTTTGTATTGTTTACACATTAATGCAAAGTGGATTGCGATTGGATCTGATTATGGCGCATGATATCGTATATTCCCCCTTATACAATTTCCTCAAAAGTATTACATTTCCCGTTTTGAGTAGAGCGCATCAAAGTCTAAGTCACTAACTGTTGTTTAGTTTGGATTAGAGTGATTGCTACATTTCTTTAGTTTTGAGCAGAGTGATTTTACTCCTTCTTTATACTGTTTAAAACGCAATGCGTAAACAAATGGGTTGACGGCTGAATTCGAAGTGGCTAATATCAAAGCAATGGTATGCCACACGCCACCGAATTCAAGTCTCCCGCCAAGAGTAAATTGCAAATACGAAATCTGCTCTGGAGTCCAGCAGATAATATATAGAGCAAACACAAAGAAGAGAGTTTTGGTGATGTTTTTACGCTTCAAAATCTTCTCCTTTAGTTGGTCGTCATCAGCTACCAATGCTGAATTTTGCACTTGATTTAGCCGAATTGCGATACGAATGAAAGCAAAGGCCATGATAGACGCGGGTATTGCGTAATCCCAAAGAACAGTCAGAACTCCTAGTATGGCCTTTTCTTTCTTTGATATAACAAAGGCACATCTCCCCTGTTCCAGCACATACTGTTTGCCTCCTATTGTTTCCATAATAGGTGCAATTAACCAAGCCGTTGTGGCCAAAATCCACGCGTGTTTTCTGGTAAAGGTTTGCTGGTACCAAATTGGATGCATTATTGCCAAGTAACGTTCTATGGCAATGGCAGTAAGGTTGAAAGTTGATATCGCCCAGCAGCCGAATAAGATGACCCGACTATGCCAGAATGTACAGTAAAGAACCGCTAACGTAAAGTTTTCTGGGGGTTGTGCAGCAGCGGATAAAGAAATAATATTTGCAATCAAGAGAATTGAAGTTACGAAATCTATAGCAGATTGGCTGACGATCAAGGAATTGGTGTAGTTCTGTTGTCTACGAACTTTCCATATAACCACACACACAAGACCGTTTCCTACTGCTCCTATCACGCCAATAAGTAGTTGTAGAGCATTTAAAGCGAATTCCCAAGGAGTTTCAGGTACTGGTGTATAAACAAAAAATTCGTTAGGAAAGGCGCTTCCGTTGGTTGACTCCATCATCATGATCATGGTGGTGGTTTTGCTCTGTAAAAACAATAATAGCGCCTATAAAAATGATGCGTTTAATAGTACAACTGCAATAGTACATATTGAACTAATCTTGTTTCTCGAAACAGCTAAAATAGCTCACCTTTGGGTAGGTTTCTGTCTGCAATTCGGCTGAATTCGCTACACTTTCTTCAGCCCTAATGCAACATAGTACATGTTGCATTTGTACATTTTGACACGCAAAACGGAATATAATTATTCAGAATTAAGTTCCGCAATTTACGTGACTGCTGTGTAGTATACGCTAGTTTCGTTCAGACAAATCATATGAACATTATAAGATTCCTATTGTGGTCACCAGCAGGGTACACCGTCGCTAAGGTACCTGACTGCTAGCTACTGGTACACACAGACACAGTACCAATGTTGCTACTGCACAGTACCAGCACTGCATACTGTGCTGCAATTACACTGGTATTCCCCTGGAACTGTACAATACCAGCCAAGTACCTTGGCGACGGTGTTCCTGTGCAGGCAGCCCCAAATAGGAATCTTGTAGTGCACCATATTCATAATATAATATGCAGCTTAAATGTGAATAAACTTACTGGTATTTGATGCAGTGCAGTGAATTATAAAAAGTTCCCACTTGAAATTACCGAATTTGTGTTATTTTCCCTTTTGTAAAATTTACAGGTACCAATGTCCAGGGCAGTTTCTATTTTGTATGACTTGTAGGAACTTAATCAGGTAAATGCCAGTGACGTGACACCATATGAATGGGCTGGAATTTCCCATGCTCAGTCAAGAATACAAAAGGCAATAATATGATTTTGAAGGTCAGCTACCGTACCAACTAGACCTGGAACAATATAGGAGAAAGAGAGTGTTCATGTTCACAAAGCGTTGTTACTGTTTTGTGATTTCACATGATGCAGTCATGGTCCATGGCAAAGGCGATTCGACCTTTGTGGCATTAAACCCAGTTAACAGGAAATTAATCCAGTAAATCGATTCAGTAAAGCAAATAAGCTCATGCATTCGATCACTAACGGCAACAAGCTTCGGTCGATTACCCCAGCTGCAGCGTGTGTAAACTCTAATTTGCATAGAGGCTGTACGTGAAATTATTGATTGGCTCCAAACAAAGGATTTGAACCGGTGCACGTAATCATGGCGCAGTGCAGTCCATTCAATCAAATGTTGTCATCAACCTATTTGATCGCAGTGCATTGTTATGTGTGTGAGACGAACTGTCGCGGTTGATTGCAATCAAACAAACAATGTCTTATGTATTACTTTGTTCCGTGATGAAAATCGTGATGTTTTATTCAATCACTTTGAAAAATGTATTTCTTTTGTAGGCCTATTACTTTGTTTTGTGATGAAAATCGTGATGTTTTATTTCATCACGCTCTAAACAATAATTATAGTTACATGCATTCCAAGAAAAAATCTTATTAAAACGGTAGGCCCTATGTTGTTTAGAAAAAATGTAGAAAGTGATGATGATGATGATGTCGATGATGATGATGATGATGATGATGATGATGATGATGATGATGATGATGATGATGATGTCTCCAAAAGTATCCCGGTTTGTTTTTCTTGCCCTAAATCGTGCGTATCTATTAATAAGGCACTTCAATAATCAATAACCAGTCCCGTGACGGCCTCCACTAACTAGCTACTAACTTGGGTTTATGGGCGCTGATATTTCATGTTCACTGTCACTTATTTATCAGAAAAGTGCGACCATTTGTCAATCACCTACAGTACCCAATTTCGGCATACTATATAAGAAACTCATCATGATGATTGCCAGAGAATAGTTAAAATGTAGCTTGTACCGTTTTTTGTGGCATCCTTCAGAAGTGAGCGGTCCGATACCAATATTTTCGGTCAAATCTCCATTCAATTAACACGGGGAGTTGGCTAGCTATGCCTTGCCCTCACTCATATTTTACAAAAGTGCGACTATTTCTGAACATCTAACCTAGCTGTAATTTTAGGTCATGTTAGAGAAATATATTTGCTAGAAGTTTGGAGAATAGCTAACATATTGGCTGGTTATTTTTCACACAGTGATGTTAACTAGCCAAGTGCCCATTCTTCCAACGTAGATCATTTGTAGGGGTCACGCGTCAATGGTGAGAGCACTGTGCATTGTGTATAGGAAAACGGACAGTAACTGCAGTATGATGGGAGTGAAGTATTATTAGTTGGAAAATACATAGGAAAATGTGTCATGACCATGACAGGCAGTTGAACTAAAGTTTATTTTTCTGTGATCATTTTCAATTGCAACGTATTCTTATCAACAGGTGTTTTCTCACTTCAGAAATAATAAACAACATGAAGAAAAATATTCTATTATTGCACCGAGCTTTTTCAATAACCAGTATTAATTAATGTACTTCTTCTTGTTGATTTGCCACCCGTGTATCATAATACAGTTGACACTGCATACTGGCCTACTATCTTCTAATTGTTGATGCTTTTACTGCTTTTGTGACATTGTTATTGCAAAATGCAGAAGTTGCACTATACACAAGAATAGTCTGGTATGGTTTTGCCTGTTAGAGTCTTACTTTTGCTACCAAGAGGGTTATAATCTACAAAGAAAGAAACTGTGGCAAAACCATCAAATCTTGGTTCTTCTCTGCCGGACTATTATTATATCATTACTTGTAGCAACTTGTCGATTAGTTTATCTTGTCAGTCATGCATGAAACAAAGTTTAGGAAAATTGCATGCTGTCGCATTTCAGTTGCTTTGTTGAAAGCAGTAGTTCAATAGCAGTTCAAAGGTCATGTGATTTTTTTATTTAATTTATTATTATGTCAAGGCTAATCTAGACAGAACAGTAGTTTTCTGTACATGTATATTTTCAGAGACAAGAAAGATGTCTTCTACTGTTGCTTCTATCCTTGAGACCAACGAAAATTACTCTTTGGATCGTCCTTTATATAAACTAGATTATACACCAGTACCAAGTAATTCGCTTGAATATGCTTTAAACGTTCTACAATGTCTAATAGGGATCGTAGGAGTTGTTGGGAATGGTCTTGTCTGTGTGGTTATATGGAAGGTACGCAGAGAACAAAACTATACAAATTCATTAATCGTCAGCCAATCTGTCATAGACTTCTTGACTTCAGTTATTTTAATTGCCACTGTAATTTCTCTATCAGCTGGAGCACTGCCACCGGATAACTTCGCATTAGCGGTACTTTATTGTATTTTCTGGCATAGCCGTGTGATTTTATTTTCGTGCTGGGCGATATCAACTTTCAACCTGACCGCTATTGCAATAGAACGTTACTTGGCAGTAATACATCCATTTTGGTATCATCAGATGTTCTCTAGAAAACATGCTTGGATGTTGGCTACCACGGCTTGGTTAATCGCTCCAATCATGCAAACTATCATTGGTGCCCGACAATCTGTGGTTGAACGAGGGCGCTGTCATTCTAGCAGTAATCCAATAGAACAGTCAATTCTTGGGGTCATCGTATTTCTATGGGATTTCTTCATACCTTTATGTATCATGACGTTTTCGTTCGTTCGAATCGTTGTAAGACTTCATGAGATGAAAACGACACCTAATGCTAATTCCAATGATTATGCAGAAATTCAAAGGAAAATTATGAAGCGCAAAAACGTTACGAAAACTCTCGTGACTGTGTTTTTGTTGTTCATCATCTGTTGGACACCAGAACAGATAACGTTTCTGCAATTCAATCTTGGCGGGAAACTTGAATTCGGTGGAGCATGGCACACGATAGCTTTGATATTAGCAACATCCAACTCAGCAGTGAATCCATTTGTGTATGCGTTGCGCTTTAAGCAATACAAAGAAGGATTAAAATCGCTCTGCTCAACACTTAAGAAATATGGCAACTATCAAAGGATTGAACTTACTCAGTTCAGAACTTCAGACAATGGCAATTGACAATATAAATTGATGTAACTGTTCGTTTCAAATTAAAGAATAATATTGTTGTTGACAAAACCATGGAATCGGGACACCAAATTTACATTTTCCAGATGGTGATGAGAATTCTTCATTGACTGTTAGCTATTTTGTTGAACCATATAGCTTCAAATAATTCATGGGTTTAAAACAGCCATGCTGAACGTGGAAACTACTCAAGATGTCAAACATACAATACTATTTTACAAATAATTAATCTGTCAAATGTAGCTCAATCACATCACACTTTTCTTTGCATTATACCGTAAAGATTCGCCTAACGGCGCACATGGGCTCCTTTGGTTTAATGTAAATTTCACGTACAAATATAGAGAGTTCCCTCTTCTGAAAATCCCAATAAGAATAAAGCGTCGGTGCCCTTATTTGCTGGTGAGATTTTACGGGAGGGCACTTTTAGTTTGTGCGTAAAATTTCAGTCGAGGAAGCCCATGGCGCCATTAGGCGGGTCTTTACGGTATTTAAAGATCTGTCCAGGTTTTAGATAATAGAATAAAATTATCTACTCTTTGGTCTTATTAAAATTTAGTTTTAAGAGAAACATATTTACGAATTATCACATAAATACTGAGTGATAGGATTGTAAGTCTCTGAGCTGATTGGGATATTCTAGTTTAAAATACAAAATGAACATGCAAGGTCTACGGAAAGCGTTCTTGTGACATAAGGCCCTTTACTATATATCCATTTATACGTATTGTGATGTGCCCTGAGCAATTTAATTTAATTATTTAGCTTTGTTTACAAGCTGGGAAATGAGATGGGAAACTCCCTTGCACTTGCAAGAGTTGGTGTTTAAGTCATTTTGGGACTCCCCAAATAATTGTAAACAAAGTCAGATCTATGTTTGGATCAGATCTATGTTTGGAACTTGTAAATCCCCAGTTCAGTGTATTGCACCATAGGACCCCCCCCCCCCCTCAGGAAGTGATGTAATGTGAAAGGATAATGTGTATAGTTACTCGTGGGAAATCCCAAGCTTGCATCATCTGTTGTGAAGATGTGAATGAAGTAATGGTTTATTAAGAGATGATGGGTTTTGCATGAGTACTGGTATAAAAGCTGGAGGCTTGAGTTTTGACTTTACAGAATGTCATGGGAGGATGTAAAACTCCACATGTGGGTGTTGGTCTTCGTGCTTCAAAAAAGAAGTGCATTTTAACCAGTTTACATAGCCAATAATTGAGCTATTTTAATACAGTAACGAAGGAGATTTATGTGTATGCGAATGTGCTCTTCCTCATCGAAGGATTAAAGTTCTTCTGTCGACTTGCTGAAGTCTGGTAATTTAATACCACACATCTGTCAAATACAGTGGAGCAATGCAGAAAAAGCCTGTTCGCTGGAGAAATAGTGATTGGTGAAAGAAACACCATTTTTGGAGCGCAAGGAGATAAATATTTGGAGAAAGCAGCGCAAGGAGATCATTATTTGGAGTAAGCAGCACCATTTATGTGTGAGGATTTTATACGCAAGGATATTTGTAAGTGCAAGTGTACAAAGGACTTTGCTGATTTTCGCAGGACAAGGGATTAAGGATATTTACATCAGCCGTCCAGAACATTGCAAGAACTACCGTTATCTTCAAGAAGAAGAATGCTGGCTAAGTACTAATTAGTTAAAGGAGTGATTATTATTATTTGATTATTTTTGTATGTGCATTTGTTGTCATATATTGTACCAATCATATTTTACTTTCAATTAAAGACTTAGATTTTGTTAGCTTAATCAAACAGTGTATTTGTGTTGTGCATTCGTGTGAGTTCGGGTAAAAGGTGATTTTGGCCTTGAGTCCAGTACGACTCGTAACATTATGCATAATACATGTATGGCTATCTTTGTTGTGTCAGCGGAAGTAAGACCACCAAGTAGAGTGCCATATCAAAACTTATGCCATTTAGTACGGGACCATACATCACAAATATCGCTTCCCGTAGGCATTTTGTTTTTTTAACTAAAATCCAATCTATACGGACCACGGTCGAGTTAGATTTTTAAAATCAACATGATTCGATCATGAAAACGACAATGATTTGATATGTCATTCTGCTTTCTGCTAACTAAACAATTATCATAAAATGCATACGAATTTATATATGGGCCCCTGACTATATCATCAAGGTTATGTACGAAACACATTGATTACGACGGGAAGTAACATTTCTTATAACAATAGGTTGCACAGGTCACATTTCATGAGCAGTGTGCATGATTTACAAGATGTCTTCTTTTGTTGACGCTGGATTTCTCATTGAGAGCAACTTTTCAGATAGTAGTTCACATGGACCATATACACCAGTTACGATAGGACCATATACACCAGTAGCAAGTAACTCCACTGAATATGCATTACACGCTCTACAATGTGTGATAGGACTTATAGGAGCTATTGGGAATGGACTTGTATGTGTGGTTATATGGAAAGTCCGTAAGGAGCAGAACTTTATCAATTTATTGATCGTCAGCCAAGCTGCCATAGATTTCTTGACTTCGCTTCTCCTGATTGCAAATATAATTTCTGTATGGGTTGATGAACGACCCCCGGAAAACTTTGCATTAGCGGTTCTTTACTGCATTTTCTGGCATAGCAAAGTGATTATATTTTCATGTTGGGCGATATCGACCTTCAACCTTACCGCCATTGCAATAGAACGTTACTTGGCTGTAATACATCCATTTTGGTATCATCGGACTTTCTTTAGAAAACATGCCTGGATGTTGGCTATCACTGCTTGGTTAATCGCTCCTATCATGCAAACTATCATTGGTGCCCGACAACATGTGGTTGAACAAAAGCGATGTGATTATGTAAGCCCACCTATTAAGGAACAAATAATTCTCGGGGTCCTTGTATTTTTGTGGGATTTCTTCATTCCTCTATGTATAATGGCGTTTTCGTTCATTCGAATTATATTAAGGTTTCACAACAAAACAATAACTGAATCCACCACAGATACAGAAATGCAAAGGAAAATTATGAAGCGTAGATACGTGACAAAAACTTTGTTTACTGTGTTTGTGTTGTTCGTTGTCTGCTGGACACCAGAGCAAATAACATTTCTACACTTTAATCTAGGCGGGAAACTTGAATTTGGTGGCACGTGGCACACGATAGCTTTGATATTAGCTACATCCAATACAGCGGTGAATCCAATTGTGTATGCGTTGCGCTTTGAACAATACAAAGAAGGATTAAAATCACTTTGCTCCAAGAAACGCGGCAACTATCAAAGAATTGATGCGGTATCTGATTAAGCTAAACCCTCTTCACACGGGTGTCGACTGCAGAAGACAAGTTACAATTTTTCTTTAAAAATTCAATAATTTCAAAATCGTACATTTGCATGACCATATTTAGAATCAGCATGAAAAATGCATTAAAATGAGTACAAACAAGCCCAGTATTTGTTCAGTTGTTCTTGAGAGAGTTCTTAATATTTTTAGAAAATATATCCAAACCTTTTATGTTTAATCCTATATACCGTGTATATATATATATATATATATATATATATATATATAGTATGGCCACAGCATGCAAAGCATCAAGCCAAGGACTTTGGTGACTGTGTTTTTGTTGTTCATCATCTGTTGGACACCAGAACAGATAACATTTCTGCAATTCAATCTTGGCGGGAAGCTTGAATTCGGTGGAGCGTGGCACACGATAGCTTTGATATTAGCAGCATCCAATCAGCAGTGAATCCATTTGTGTATGCGTTGCGCTTTAAGCAATACAAAGAAGGATTAAAATCGCTCTGCTCAACACTTAAGAGATATGGCAACTATCAAAGGATTGAACTTACTCAGTTCAGAACTTCAGACAATGGCAATTGACAATATAAATGATGAAAATCGTTCGTTTCAAATTAAATAATAATATCGTTGTTGACAAAACCATGGAATCGGGACACAAATACCCCACTTTACATCATCCAGATGGTGATGAGAATTCTTCATTGGCTGTTTGCTATTTGTATTGTGATCAAGCACAATCACTTTTCTTTTTGATTGCATCAATCATTTATCTACATTTTGCAAAAAATCCCATTAAAAGTGAACATTTAGTTCCAGAGATATGAACAGTTGAAATATTTCCAAAACAATAAGTAACAAAAGAAATTATTTCTTTGTTTGGCTATATCTGAAAATCAATATTTCCGATTTACGACTGATTTTGCTTGATCACATCACATTTGTTGAACCATATGGTTTCAAACAATTAATGGGTTTAAAATGGCCATGCTAAACGTGGATATATTTAAGGTGTTAGATATCATACAACACTATTTAACAAATAACTAATCTGTCATATTTAAAGACCCATTCAGTGATCCCAGCTTAAGTGTAAAATAAATTAAATTGTTTATAAATTGCTTAAAAGTGAACGCTAACGGCAGTACTGACCAAGTTGAATCCACATTCGTACATGTAGCTAATTTAGATATCTAAATTACAGATTCGTGTAAAATATCTTATTTTGTCATAAATACACAGCTTTCGATTGAACCACTCACATGCTATGTTAGCACATCTGTGACAATGACAAAGGTACCAAAATCTGAATTTTGATGATTTTTATGATCGTCCGGATGAGCAAATCACTGAATGGGCCTTTAACTCAATCCCACCACATCTTACTTTGCACTATATTAAAGACCTGTCCAAGTTAAAGATAATAGAATAAAATTATAATAATATTATACTTTTTGGTCTTATGCCTATTAAAATTTAGTCTCAAGAGAAAAGAAAACACGCATTTATGAATAATCACATAAATATTTAGTGGTATCATTGTTAGTCTCTGAGCTGATTGGTCTATTCCAGTTTAAAATATGATGTTAACATGCAAGGCCTGCGGGAAGCGTTCTTGTGACTTAAGGCCCTTGACTATATCCATTTATTACATGTATGGCCTTCAGTGCTGTGTCAGCGGAAGTAAAACCGCCAAGTAGAGTGCCATATCAAAACTTTTGCCATAGAACGGGACCATATGTCACAAATATCGCTTCCCGTAGGCATTTTGTTTTTTGAACTAAAATCCAATATACACTGACCACGGTCGAGTTAAACTTTACAAATCAACATGATTCGATCATGAACATGACAACGATTTGTTATGTCATTCTGCTTTCTGGCAACAAAATATTATCACAAAATGAATTATGAATATACACATGGGCCCCTGACTATAACACTAAGATTATGTACGAAACACAATGATTAGGACGGGAAGTGACATTTCTTACTATAACAATAGTTTGCACAGGTCACATGTCATAAACAGAAGTTTATTAGTCACTGGAATGGTTCGTTTCCAGCAGTGTGCATTACAAGATGTCGTCGTTTGTTGACTCTGATTTTCTCATTGAGAGCAACTTTTCAGATAGTAGTTCACATGGACCATATACACCAGTTACGATAGGACCATATACACCAGTAGCAAGTAATTCCATTGAATATGCATTACACGCTCTACAATGTGTAATAGGACTCATAGGAGCTGTTGGGAATGGACTTGTATGTGTGGTTATATGGAAAGTCCGTAAGGAGCAGAACTTTATCAATTTATTGATCGTAAGCCAAGCTGCCATAGATTTCTTTACTTCGCTTCTTCTGATTGCAAATATAATTTCTCTATGGGTTGATGAACGACCACCAGAAAACTTAGCTGATCTTTATTGCATTTTCTGGCATAGCAAAGTGATTATATTTTCGTGCTGGGCGATATCGACCTTCAATCTGACCGCCATTGCAATAGAACGTTACTTAGCAATAATACATCCATTTTGGTATCACCAGACCTTCTCAAGAAAACATGCCTGGATTTTGGCTGTTACAGCTTGGTTAATCGCTCCTATTATGCGAATTATCACTGGTGTCCGACAACATGTGGTTAAACAACAGCGATGTGACTATGTAAGCCCACCTATGCAGGAAAAAATGATTCTCGGGGTCCTTATATTTCTGTGGGATTTCTTCATACCATTATGCATCATGGCGTTTTTGTTCTTTCGAACTATACTGAAGCTTCACAGGATGGAAACAACTGAATCCATCAGAGATACGGAACTCCAAAGGAAAATTTTGAAGCGTAGAAACGTGACAAAAACTTTGTTCACTGTGTTTGTGTTGTTCGTCATCTGCTGGACTCCCGAACGGATAACATTTTTGCAATTCAATCTTGGAGGGAAACTTGATTTTGGTGGAGCGTGGCACACGATAGCTTTGATATTAGCTACATCCAATTCAGCGGTGAATCCAATTGTGTATGCGTTGCGCTTTGAACAATACAAAGATGGATTAAAATCGCTTTGCTCAAGGAGACGCGGCGACTATCAAAGGATTGATGGCATAACTGATTAAGCTTAAGGCAAAATGACAACTGACATTACAAATAAATATTGATATTGTGCGCATTGCTCCGCGTTTTCGACATTCCGCACGGTTGTTTGATAACTGTATTCATTTTTAAGTAAAATTGAACAATGATGGCGCTATTTATCTTTTATTGTGTTTGCATCTTTACAAGGGGTAGACACTTGTATAATGATATTAGAACATCAGAAAAAAGACTAACAAATATCAAGGACATTTAAAAAACATTATTTATAGGTTAAACGCGTATTACTTGTTGGGAATGAAATTAGACAATTGGTCCATTAGCGTGCAAACGACACTGAGATCCCAGACAAAGAGCTCTACCATATCTACACTGTGTTGTCTGTGTCTGATTACTAGTATATGCATGTGTATAATGCACTGTATGGGAAATCCCCATACACGGAGGGCACAAAACAAGTTGAAACAGGCAGTTATCGTCATATCTAAGGCACCACATTCAATTTTGTCCGATAGAACTATCGGTACCTAACCGGGTACCGATAGTTCGAACTCTTAACATCACTCCCTGGAGATATAAATAAATTGTATCAAGCATAATAATTAACAGTTGCATAGTGTTATTGTATTTCATTTAAATAAAAAAAAACATGCATTGTTCAAATGTTCAGGGTACGATAAAAAATGCCATCGGTACCTTTTCGGGCACCGATAGCGCTATAGGACAAAAAAAGATGTTGTGCCTAAAAGAAAGTCGCTAAAACCGTGATTTAGTAGCCCAATGTGGCGACTTCTGAAGATTTTGAAGATCAAACCGGACCACAATTTAAAACTATTAGGAGTGTTATGTGGCCCCAAAATAATCCATATTTATTAAAAGTTATGGATTTTGTTATCAAACAATGGTTTTCACTTGTTTTAATATTTATCTCCATTGGTTTGTTCATGGAATGTTCTGATAACTCATCTGGAAAAAATTCTCCCCAGAATTCTCCAGAACAGTCATGAAGGCCACAATAGTAAGTGGTGGCGATATTACAGAAATCATAGTACAGCATTGTACACAGGTAAAGGATTGTGATTGGTTTGTGTTGAGGTAATGTGCTATTTTTAGAAATGATTGAGGCAGCAAGTTGTAAGAGGGAACTCTGTGAAACTTATGTAAGCCAGTATTGGTACAAAGTTGCCATTATTTTATGAAGTCTTCAAACTTCGGTTCGCGGTTCTTGTGTGTTTTGAAGAGAATTATCTACGCCACCGGCGGGAGTGAAAGCCAATAGTGCTTCATTGTTTGTCGACTCAAAGAAGCGGCAGACTGAAATATCTCTATTAACGAGCTGTAGTATTTTGGTGGACTAACATAGTGTGTTATCTGTCTGTCAAGTGGAGCAGAAATCTTGCTCAAGAGATCTCCGAGAGAGGAGCTTATGGTGAACATAGAAGCCCATTTGGAGAACACTAGCACACACCAACATCGCCTGGCTAATAATTACATTGTACAGGAGAGAAACTAAAATCAATACCCGGGATCGATACACAGATATGTGCTATGCACGAATTGATATTCAGACGATAAATCTTTGGATACCGGGGTAGAAATGATGAATATTTCCCATAATGTTTTTATCCTAAAGAGGTCAATTTCAAGGCTTGCACTTGAAAATATATGTTGAAAGAATATGATAGTCGTTAGCTTGCGTATTGAGAAAGAGCCGCGCGTTTTGAACTCAAAAACTGCCAAAAATTCTACATTCAGATTTTACATGTGCCGAACAAAAAAATGACAACTGCCCTCATTCGTAAACACTCGGGTCACGGAAAATACACATTAATATAGCGCAGCGTATGCCACTAAAAACAGATGACGTCATGGCATATACCATGCTCACTGACATCTACAGAGGTTAGTCACCAGGCTATTGTCAATAGCCTTAATCGGATGTCCCTCGGCCCATTATGCGTCTCAAAACTATTAAACAGGTCGGAACAAAATGGCCATGCGTGGCTGTGGATTCAGCCTACCATCATGGCGATTTCTGCCATGAAGATATCGGAGCGATGACACTAGCAGCTAGGATAGTGTAAATATAGTCATCAGGACTTTGGACTGAGACTGTGGTAAACCAAGGGTTGACCTTATTGCCGGATCTTGGATCAAGAACAGAGACCATCAACGAAATCTCATCAGAAAGTCAGCCAATCAAGATCTCCAGGCTTAGTTAAGTAAATATAGCTAAGGAAATTCTAATAGTAATCTTTTAAGATACTTAAAAGTAATTGTTGTTATATTGTATAAGGATTTGTTTGATAGCCATACTGCACTAATTAATAAATAACCATAAGTTGTTTCGTGAACTCGGAAGCAGGTGATTTTGGCCTGGGTCATTTTAGTGACCATAACAGGAGTAGAACCCCGGGTGCTGTTTTCTAATATTCTTTAATTCTTTAATTAATGCATGTGTGCAAGTGGCGTCACTGTCCTACGTAATTTGTGAGAGAAGATGCATTTTAAAGGTATTTCATTTTTGTACCGGAAGTGACCCCTTAATGACCTTTGACCCAGTGGCAGTGATGATTGTGTCTAAGTTTAGTTGAAATCCATGAAAGTATGTTAGAGCTAGAGCAATTTTTAAGTTTCAAGAGGGGGTCTGCAAAATGTTGACAGAAGAAAGAAGAACGCGGAAAAAGAATGCACAGCGCCGATGGCGGCTGTGCAAGAAGAAGAGCCTGTAAGAAAAAGAACACAGCGTGACTCACGTCACGGCTGTGTAATGACGCAAAGTCGCGCATGTATGGCATTTTACTTCCCATTGTAAATAATCTGGTTTTCCCCTGCAATACATAAAAAGCCGTAAACAATATATAAATAATAAAACACCGATAGTGTGGTGCGCAACAAGGCGTGTAGCCCCTTTGTCAATATAGTGTTGTTCACTATTACGGCAGTACCTTTTTTGTTAAAATATCAATTACCTTAGGGTGCATGTTCGTGAATAGTAGTTTCATAAGTTACGGTACTTGTTTTATTTCGAACGGTGCACTGTTTACATTATGGCATCTTTTATTGACTCGGCTTCTCTCTTTGATAGCAACGAAAGCTACTCATCAGATGGCGTCAATAATTATTACACACTAGCACCGAGTAATTCCCTTGAATATGCTTTAAACGCTCTGAATTGTCTAATAGGACTGGTAGGAGCAGTTGGGAATGGTCTTGTATGTGTGGTTATATGGAAGGTACGCAGAGAACAGAACTACACCAATTCGTTGATCGTCAGCCAATCTGCCATAGATTTCTTGACTTCAGTTATCTTGATTGCCAGTGTAATTTCTCTATCTGTAGGTGCAAGGCCTCCGGACAACGTCGCATTAGCGAATCTTTATTGCATTTTCTGGCATAGCCGAGGGATTTTATTTTCTTGCTGGGCGATATCAACTTTCAACCTAACCGCCATTGCAATAGAGCGTTACTTGGCAGTAATACATCCAATTTGGTATCACCTAAACTTTTCCAGAAAATACGCCTGGATTTTGGCTACCACAGCTTGGTTGATTGCTCCTATTATGCAAACTATTATTGGTGCACGACAACATGTGGTTCAACGTGACCGATGCATATATGAAATCGAACCCAAGGAACAAGCAGTTCTCGGAGTCCTCATTTTTCTATGGAATTTCTTCATACCTTTATGTATCATGGCGTTTTCGTTCATTCGAATCATAGTAAGACTTCATGCTCCTACTAAATCCAACGACGATGCAGAGTTGCAAAGGAAAATGTTGCGTAAAAATGTGACAAAAACTCTGTTGACTGTGTTTGTGTTATTCGTCGTCTGCTGGACACCAGACCAGATAAGTTTTTTGCAATATAATCTTGGCGGGAAACTTGAAATCGGTGGAGCGTGGCACACGATAGTTTTGATATTAGCTACCGTCAACTCAGCAGTGAATCCAATTGTGTATGCGTTGCGCTTTGAACAATACAAAGATGGATTAAAAGTCCTCTGCTTAGGAAGAAATGTCGGAACTGGCTTGAATAATAAAAGCGAAGTGATTGAAATAAACTAAAGCAAATTTCAACAAGCCTAATGAATTACGTCAACTATCCAAGCAACTAGTTCATCTCCTATAGCTACAACACAGCGCTACCAGTAGGGTTCAATTGCCTATTGTGAGTGCCCCTGTGTTGTGTGCATACAGATAGCCAGAGACAGATAGCATACAATAACTGCATGATGTTCATGATGATCGGGGGAGTTCCCCGACGTATTATCACTCGACATAACATTGAACATTTGTAACAACGCCATAAACAACACATGGAAAGCTCTGCTAGTAACTAACATGATATCATTTATTGTCGAATTTCCTTGACCCGATCGACAGCCTCACCCCCATTTTTTTACATCAAAATTGAGATTTGGGTATCAGAATAAATCTCATATTTTTATAATTATCCTAGTGAAATTTAACGCCCGAGATAGTTTTCGTGAACAAACGTAGTGACTTGTGGTAACCACACCAGAAGTGTATGCACTATCCTATGGGGCATTGTATGGCTTCAGTGGTTTTGAGATGAGAAGCAAAATCATGTATAACAACTCAAAATTTGGAAATATATTGTTTTAATGGTGTGCCTCAATCTAAGATAGAAAACAGAACATGAGATATCGGACCACGCCTCGTCAAGCCATTTAAAACTTTCACATATTGTATATTAACAAACTCTTCTCGTAAGTAGATTAAAATTGCTTTCATTTTTATGTTGCAGTCAGCTTAAAGATTAACGTCAAGGCTTTGTATATGAAGAGCTTATTTCCAAACCGTGTTAAGTCCACAAGATTCACTTTGAAGAAAATCAGGAATTTTCTTTATGGCAATGAAAAAAAGTTCGATTTCTATAAAATTACAGTGAAGTGAAGGTGACATATATAGGACCATAAAAACATGTTAAGTTAAAATCTAGAGACTTTTGATTTTTTTTAATGAATTAATTTGTTTTAAAAATAGCATGGACTTAACACGTTTTGATACAAAACGCAATTTCTGGCATGGACTTAACACATTTTGACACAAAACATAGTATCTGTAACACAGAACTAACCATATTTTTCTCAAACTAGTCTTAAAAGATAACAAATTTATTAAAAACATACAAAATGTGATTCTCTCTACTATAAAACACAATTTTACCACAAAACACCTTGCATCTCGAACCCCTCCTACTGCCCTTTTTAATTACAAAAAGTCGACGTTTAAAATAATTCAAAATTCAAAACTTAGTTGAATTGTATTTATCAGAATTGAATAAACATCATTTCACTGACAATAAGTGATGACCTGAAATATCCACTTGTTTTATCACATTATCACAAATATTTCCCCCTCCCCATGCTGCCACCCTAATCTCATATTGACAGTCGTAAGTTTTTAAGTCCTAAATTTTTTTTATACCTTTAACTTTAAAATTATATCTTGAATTTAGTAGCACATTTTGATAATCATACAAAATAATAATATCAAAAACTAACTCTACCACCATCTTCTAACATTAATTCTACCATCACAGCCTCTCACTCTCCCCCTTCCCACCCTATTCATGTCTTTCTGGAGGTATCTATCAAATATTTCAGAAATCCCATACAAACTAAGCCTACTAATATAAAACAAAAACAACAACAACAACTTTTTATACAGACCAAATTCATGTATACTAGTCTCAGGACCAAACAAGAACGTTGGCGATTAACTATTGGAAGCCCTATGCCGTGCTACTTGCCTACAAGCTGCCCACAAGGGCAGTGTTCGTGGACTTAACACAGTTTGCTACAAAACTGGATTGGACTTAACACGTTTTGGAAAAAAATCAATACTTTGTGTGTCAATATTTCGGAACTTGACTAATTTTGGGAAAAAACAAACACATTGCTGGATAGCCCTAGTTACTCACTACCCATTTTCATCAAAAACTCAATTTTGAAGGTGGGTGGAATTAACACGGTTTGGAAATAAGCTCTTCATATGTGACGTATAATTTGTAAAACGAAATTTGTATTTTGCATATAGTTTGCTATACTAAAGGCTGTAAAGCGTCGTAATAACATTTTCAAAACATTTGTAAAGGTTCTTAATCGTCTCTAATAGATCCCCCTTCCCTGTCTTTGTGCATGAAATTCCGACATTCTATTGAAATATAAAACAGGAAAATCTATTCCAACTGACCAGCAGTCCGTGAGCAGGGAACCAAAGGATGGATCCAAGAGGATACAACTGTGCCACAATAGCAAAAGGATAAAATTATAAACAAAAGTAGGCCCTATGTTTCTTACCCTGCTCTTATGTCTCCCATATCATAAACTCTTCTCGTTAGTAGAACACTATGTAATAAACACTATTCTTTTCAGAGGGGGGCATAACAGAAGTTATCAAATGAAATGGATAATCTTGACAAATAATGACATCTTGTCAATATGAATAGTTACCTTTTAAAATCAAACGGAAACTATTCATTTGGATAAGATTGTCGGTTCAAAGTGATAATATATCTAATCAAAATAAACAGTATCTCCTCAAAACGAATAATTACGGGATCAAACATAAATGAGTAAGGATTTTATTTAAAAATTGCACGCCTCATATGTTTATTTCAAATTCCCGCACATGTTAGCCTAAAACAATTCGGTTGACCCCTTTTTTTAAAGCTATTAATCATATAATCGGAGTCCCGTGATCTTTCAACATGATACGAGCTCTGTTTGTCAAAATTCACTTTAGTATTTTCAAGGTCATTACATTAAGGTTACTCAAGGTATTAACATTAAGGTTAATGAAGGGTTTTATTTTTATACATTTTTATACTGTCTATTTTTATCAACAAAAACATCAAGGCCACAGGGCCAGCAGGCTAAACA
Organism: Amphiura filiformis; assembly: GCF_039555335.1. Classification (NCBI taxonomy): domain Eukaryota; kingdom Metazoa; phylum Echinodermata; class Ophiuroidea; order Amphilepidida; family Amphiuridae; genus Amphiura; species Amphiura filiformis. Next base: position 13,578,894 of record NC_092634.1, read on the forward strand.
CTCCAAGTGGGACCCCAAAGTATGGGCCCCGCAGGGCAAGAAAGCAACAGTAATAAATCTGTGGCAGATTGACTGATGATCAATGAATTGGTGTAGTTCTGCTCTTATAGGCAGCCCGTTACCCATACTTATACTTAGAGACAGCCCTTCACCCATTTCATACTTTTTTTACTCTTTACCCCATAATTTCACTCCCCTCTGTCGGGGGCCAATTTATATTTATATATTTATATATTATTGTTTGCTATTGTTTTGGTGCAACATTATTTCTTTGTAACAATATTGTCTTTGAGCAATATTGTCTTTGAGTCCCTTCCATCCTCCTTGCCTTTTTGCATGAAATTCCGACATTCTATTGAAATATAAAACAGGGACAATTTATTCCAACTGACCAGCAGGCAACCAAAAGATGGATCCAAGAGAATACAACTGTGTCACAATAACAAAAGGATAAAATTATAAACAAAAGGGAAAAGGGGTAAAAGTAGGCCCTATGTCTCTTACCCTGCTCTTATGTCGAACATGCATACTCCAGGTATGTCGGGTTTGTTTGCTCCAGGCAGGCCAAATAATTTGTTAATGTTAGGTAGCTAACATAATTATATTCTTAAAAGCTCATACTTTTATCAAAGCCTAAGGACGCCAATTGATTCAGTCGTAATGCCATTTCAGAATTAATTTTAACTCGATTATCAGAGCATTTGAAGCAATTTCCATAGCAAAAGCAAAACCGCAGCCAATTTCAAATTAATTGAACTAAAATTGAAACTAAAACTATTTTTGACAATATCATTTACATCAAATTTTCTTGATTATATCTCAAATCAAGATGTATAAACAATTAAACATTGCACCGTTGCAAAAAAACATCCCCATCGAGAATGGGAAATACTAACTACTCAAAGCTTACATTATTGTAGCCAGATATGATAGGGGCTTCGTCCTTCAGGTTTCCAACCAACCGTAAGGTATCGTTTTTCGCATTTTCATGAAACGCGCCTTTGCCGGTCTTCTGTGAAAGGGAAGACGTTTGAATAATTCACTATATGATCAGTAAACCCCTATAGAAAACGACACAAACTTGTAAAAGTAAATCATAACACTATGAAAAGTATAATATGACTGATGCATTATACACTTTATATCAATCTAATGATTACTACTTATTCGGCAGCCTTCTTGTTGATTAGGGCCTGCAAAGTTCTGTTGCACTTATGTTCTGGACGACCAATATATAATCATAATTCTTGCGAAGATCACTATTCAGCGAAGTCCAGTGTATATTTGAATTCGTATGTCCTTTGCGTAATAAGGTCTTCGCAAAGATGACAATTTCCAACATGGTGATCCACTTTATTTGCAGGTGTGTTGTTTCATAAACCAGACTCCAGTAAGTCGACAGAAGAATATTATTCCCTTAGGGAAGGCTTAGGGAGAATGAGCACCTGGCTATTGCTTCACATGTACCTTTATTTGAATACACATAGACTACTAACACGTTAATCTACATTAGAGAGCCTACAACAACTCTCTGTCTAAAATCTGCCACGAAATCTCAGTCATAATAAAGGCTATTGCAGCATGTCAGATCTGTATCCGGATGATAATAATTGTAACCTTTTTCCATGAAGACCAACTTAATTTGCAGTAGACCCTATGTCTTACCTTGGTCCATTTTCGTAGCTTCGAAATAACCATAAACAGTGTGCCGATGAAGATAAAAACACTTTAGCTCTGTAGGCAAACAACATGATGCAGTCATGTCTACAGTAGAATTCATCTCGACCTTTGCAGGACTTAACCCCATTAAAAGCTATTAAACCAAGATAACACTCATTGAAACAGCTCAACTGATTAAATCGGATCTTCTCTGGTTGTGTACAAGTGACTGTTTTCATGTGCGATATCGCAATAAAGCTGGTATTCATAGCTTCAGTTGGGTAACCGATTATAAAGGAAACGAAAGGAAACAATGTTATGTGTGGCTTTGTTCACGAAATCAGACAATGGCGTGCTTTTTGTAAACCAGCATTCTTGAAAATGAGCAACATAATGATTTTTGACTTAACACGGTTTGGAAATAATTTCTTCATATTTTTGGTGTTATCTGTCGTTTACATGTCCTTCCTAAAACACAAAAGTACGACCCTCTCCAAACACCTAAATTAGCTAAAAATTTAGGACATGTTACAAAACTATATTGTCTAGAATTTTAGAAGAGTACTTTTAATATTGGCCGGTTATTTTTCACACAGCGACGTTAACTAGGCAATGTACTATTACCTATAACATTAACTAAAACACCAAAGTACGAATATTTCCAAACATCTAAATTAGCTAAAAATTTAGGACATGTTAAAAACTATATTTTCTAGAACTTTAGAAGAGTACTTTTAATATTGGCCGGTTATTTTTCACACAGCGACGTTAACTAGTCATATCCCCATACTGTTAACGTAGGGCTATTTGTAAAGGTCACGCGTCAATGGGAAAGAGCACTGTGTATTGTGTATAGGAAAACGGACAGTAACTGCAGTATGACAGCATTGGCACTTGATGAGATCCATCCACCTTCATCGCTCAGAGGCTGATCTTAAGTAGCACTGTAGGAAATTCGTGATCTCCATGGCCAAACCCAGTAATACTGCCTGCGTATCCTGATTGGTTAACATTGCTCTCTTTTTGAGAGCTTCTACATCTACTTCACAGACTTCAGTCTGTCCAGAATTCTTGTTTACATTCTGTTTTATAGTAAACCATCCGGAATTTTCCCAATGTTCTAATAATAGACATTGCCATTAATTTCCATTATTGTAAAGCTTTGCAACACACTCATATCAGGGGACTTTCTAGAAGTTTTCCCATAGATGTCAGAATACACAAACTCTTGCATGATAAGGTAGCTTCCCTTTTTTCATGATACAACATTATACAGGGTACATCACACCATGAGCTCTTGCATTGCTCGAACTACAATTTTGAATTTCAATTTCAAACATGAATGTCAAATGGAAAAACTCTTTGATGAAAAAACAACTTTTCGTCCTGAAGTTTATTCATGGTGTTCATTTCATGTTCATTTTGATCACAGATCACTTTCTGGGATCAAAGCATGTGTAGTTTTAACTGTTGTTGCTGATGCAAAAACAAAAGCAGTATGTCTACTAAGGTAAACGAAGTAGGGCGATATACCAACCCTATGCATGAAAGCCAGCAGATTGATAGGGACGGAAAGTATTACTTCCGGATATTGCTTTCAATACTAATATATCAACTTCTTTGTAGCTTACGCCATACACGGATGTTCAAAAACACCAGCTTATGAGTCGTGGAATAGTTTCATTTCAAGCTGTGCAAGGCTCAAGGTAGCTTACGCCATACACGGATGTTCATAAACACCAGCTTATGGGTCGCGGAATAGTTTCATTTCTGGCAGTGCAAGGCGCAAGGTTAGTTTGTAAAGATGTCGTCTTATGTTGATTCTACTTCTCTCATCAACGAAAGCTACTCGTGCAATATTTTTATTTATTTATTTTATTTATTACATCATATTTACCCAGGGTAACCCGATTAGCAAAAATGCTTTTCTTACACGGGGCCCTGCATCATATAACAATCGCACAACAGAAATTTAAAATTACATATAATACAACAAAAATTATTAACACATATCAAATCAAACCAGCATGACAAAATAATATAGCACCAACTAGAGGAACAATTATTTGACCAAAAAAAAAAAAAAAACCCAAACAATTGAACATCTCTATTATATAAATACACTGTATTAATATTAATTAATATTAATATTAATTCTGGTTCAGATGGCCTCTATACACCAATACCAAGTAATCCCCTGGAATATGCTTTAAATGCTCTGCAGTGTATTATAGGACTCACAGGAGCTGTTGGAAATGGTCTCGTATGTGTGGTAATATGGAAAGTACGCAGAGAACAAAACTTCACCAATTCATTGATTGTCAGTCAATCTGCCATAGATTTCTTGACTTCAATACTCTTGATTGCAAATATCATTTCTCTGTCGGTTGATGCACGGCCTCCAGAAAACGTCACATTAGCGATTCTTTACTGTATTTTCTGGCATAGCCGGTCGATTTTATTTTCGTGTTGGGTGATATCAACTTTCAACCTTACCGCCATTGCAATAGAGCGTTACTTGGCAATAATACATCCTATTTGGTATCGCCAAAACTTTTCAAGAAAACACGCCTGGATTTTGGCTACCACATCTTGGTTGATCGCCCCTATTATGCAAACTATCATTGGAGCCCGAAAGCATGTGGTTGGACGAGGTCGATGTATTTATGTATGCAAACCCGAGCAAAGGGCAATTCACGGGGTTCTCATTTTTCTATGGAATTTCTTCATACCTTTATGTATCATGACGTTTTTGTTCATTCGAATCATAGTTAGACTTCATGAGATGAAAAAGACACAAAATACTGCTAAATCCAACAACGATGCAGAGTTGCAAAGGAAAATGTTGCGTAAAAATGTGACGAAAACTCTGTTGACTGTATTTGTGTTATTCGTCGTCTGCTGGACACCAGAACAGATAACATTTCTGCAATTTAATCTTGGCGGGAAACTTGAATTCGGTGGAGCGTGGCACACGATAGCTTTGATATTAGCTACCTTCAACTCAGCAGTGAATCCAGTTGTGTATGCGTTGCGATTTAAGCAATACAAAGAAGGATTAAGATCCCTCTGCTTTAAAAGAAATGTCGGAACTGGCTTGAATGATAAAAACGAAGCGATTGAAGTAAAGTAAAGCAAATTCCAACAAGCCTAAAGCAATTACGTCAACTATTCAGATTCCTAAAGCATCTGACCTCAAAAGCGAAGATGCAAGCTTCAAATATTGGATGATAAGGGGATTTCCCCAAAGGTATTATCACGCGACATTGAACATTTGAAGCAACGACATAAACGGCACATGGAAATATCGAATTAGCTCTGCTAGCTTAAAACTAACATTATATTGCTTAACAAGCCATTAAAACCTTTCACATGTATATATATTCAGAAACGCTTCTCATAAGTAGATTGAGACTGCTTTCATTGAAAGTTGCAGCCAGCTTTTAAACAAGTTTTATCGTAATGTTTTATAGTTTTGTAAACAGAAATTTGTATTTTGCATGTACAGTAAGCCAAATAATTAAGGTACCAGTTACGTTCAACCCCTGTAGGCATATATCCTAAACAAAGGCAGATATGTTATAATTGGAACCAACGGCCAATAGCTGCACCTTTTAGCTCGAATTTAAGACCTCATTCGTTGAAATTGTTCAAGCAATAAAGACACGACGATCAAAAAACCCAAGGAAGATTCAAATTTAAAAGTTGCAGTTTGCCACATTGCATGCCCTATTGATTTGTACACAAAGAGTTCGCGAACAAGAGAACAACTGTCGCCGCGCTTTCATTTGATTAGCACGAAAAACTAGCGTCGTGCTTTCATTGATTAGAACACAGAAGTGCAACTTTTTATTTCATATCTTCATTAGGTTTTTGATCACCGTTTCTTTAATTCTCAACCAATTTCAACAAATAAGGTCTTAAATCAGAGCTAAAGAGTACAGGCATCGGCTGCTTGTTTTAATTTGGACACATTTGTCTTTATTTAGGATATACAGGGATGAACACAGCTGCTACTTTAATTCTTTTGCTTACTGTATTTAGTTTTATATATAAAGGATATATATAGCGTTGTAATAACATTTTCAAAACGGCGGCCCAAGAAATACACTATAATGTTGAAAGTGTTGAGAAAAGATTTGTTAAACGTTTACTAAAATACTTTCAAATACATTTAATTTACAATAACATTTTGACAAATATTTCATTTGATGGAGAATGTTTTAAAAAGTTTTCCTAATCTTTAATAACCGATGCAAAGTTATTTCTCCGTTTCGATTAAACTTGTTAAACTGTTTGTTGAATTTTTGAAAAATATTTTTAAAACGTTTTAAAATATATTTTGTGTTTATGGGATACTGCAATATTGCATTTATACACATTATGTTTAACAAGTAGTCCTCCTTTAAGAACATTACTATTACTGCTATTGGGTTTTTTAATAGGAGTCAATAAGGAAATCCGTAATTTGGTGTACTGCTTTATTTCAATGAAAGTGTTTTACTTCCTTGATCTTTATCTTCAATTTCGTTTCTCTCTTTTTCCCATATAGGCAGCGCCAGAATGCTTATAATTACAGGCTTTTTAGTCTGGCTTAAGCATTTTGTTGTAGCCTGGTCCTATTAGCACCCAAGCATGTCTCTGCACGAAGCGACCATTTAAACAAATAAATATACAAACTAAAACCAAACGTTGGATCAATAATCAACAACCCTTAAACTTTGAGCAACCAATGTTAACATTAAAAATGTATTACGTGTATGTTTAAGCAATTTTAGTCTACATGGTAAAACGCAAGATCTTAGGCTGTTTGAATCAAATATGAGGTCAACTAAGTATATATTCTTAGATTGTTGCCAAACTTGGTGGATGTAAGCATATCTGAGCGCTCAAACTGTTCAAGGTTATATCAAGGTCACCTGAGATTGACTAAGTATAGATTTTGTTATTAAACTTGCTGAATGTGATCACCCTTGAGCAGCGAAACTTTCATTGTCATTTCAAGGTCAGCTGAGGTCAATTGAATTTAGATTTTTGATTTAGTGTATAGAGGTTATCCATGTTCTATAAGCTGCATATCCTATCAACGACTGCTATACCTTGTTTAGGACATTCTAAAGAAGTACCTGCATGTGCAACCATGACATTTTAAAATAGCCCGCCAAAGTCATGCAGGTAACTCCGAGGTCGTGCATTGAATTAGTTTGAATGAGGAATACTACGGGAACCAGTGCCTTTTGTTAGAAGTCACACATGAGTGAAGTGGATAACCTCTATTGTTAAAATAATGAATATTTCACGGCATTTCCCAGTATGTCCTTACCGGCATCAATTCCAGTATTTTCAATGCATTACCAGTATTATCAATGCAAAATTATGAAACATGATCTTCATCCGTGGCGTTGCCTTGTTCTTGTTACCTGATGACCTGACAGTTCTTGTTACCTGATGAATTAGTGGTAAATAATTATAACCAAAAAGGCATTCTTTATGAAGGCGTGTCTATATACATGCAAGGATGCACATAATAGCCAATATGCTGCTCTATGGCTATAATAAACACATCAAAAGAAATAAGTCCCCCTCTGAACATGTCGTCATAACATTGTAAGGTTTCGTTTTGTACCAATAAAACTAACTTTGAAATAATTATATGATTGTTTACTAAGTGCTGTGTGAAAATGAGAGATTTCCATGACTTCAGGGCTGAATGAGCCTAAATTGAAGGCAAAAACTGCCTTTTTCAAAAGTCACAAAGTAGGCCTATGCTTGTTACAAAAGTTGATTCATGGCTTGTTACTAATGGAAAACCCATGTGTTTGAGTGCGGTTTAAAATCCTCACCAAGTGAACATTTACTGTAATGTGTATCGATTCTAAGTAAGTTTTATTGGTACAAAGTTTTACTTTACGATGTTATGACGAAATTTTCAGAGGGGGACTTATTTCTTTTGATGTGTTTATTAAGGGAGGTCTAATGAGCGTGAACCTGGTTTGGATGCAGAGGGAGTGTGCCTGTAACAGACACAGCCACCAGAAAAGGACCAGCTCAGATCGCGCGCCAAATAAGTTTGCAGTCCAGAAATTTCATTTTTCTCAGCCTTGCAAAAAATAGGCAGAGGTGGGAATCGAACCCGGGACCTCGGTGTTGTAAAACCTACTGCGTTACCACTGAGCCAACTGACAATCAGCTATGAGAAGTTTGATAGTAATCCTTGATATTGCTGAATAGAATAAATCAATACTGATAGGTCTATTTATCTAATGTACGATGTTAAACTAGGAATATAATGTGAAATGACTATCAATCGATCAATCAATCAAGTTGTCAAGTTATCAACAATCAATAATAAACCGACGTAGGCCTATCATGGAATATTACTAACTAGGCCTACTAACTAATATACCAAATAAATAAAATAACTAAATAAGTCAGTAAATAAATAAATAAGCATAGGCCTAAATAAATAAATAAATACATAATGCAGAATGCAGTTAGTATTTTAGTTGCAAAATTCCAAACATTCTATTCACACATTCTATTATAATTTTCTGCTATACACGCAAAGGACCTGTGCCTTTAATATGTCCGCGCCTAATCAATAATGAGTCTTTCACCATGCTCACACACCATGTTAAACTATTGTATCCCTGCAAGTATTATACTGACCAAGTCCTAACACCTCAATGAAATGGATGCTACAACGTACCCAATCAAGCGAACATATCAAGGTCATATCAGGGCGTTATACAAAAGAATGGTCAAAGGTCAACGTTTCCAAAGAAGTATAGTAATAGATGTAGACACAAGCTTTCGTGCGGGAAACATAAACACATAGTCGTCAGTCGTGTGGTTTTTATGAGATTTGATACGGCGCTGAAGTCTATTGGCTGTCCCAAAATCAGTACCAGACCCGGTTTCCAGACGGCAATGTGTGTGTTGTTACAAGGAATGCAAACTCATTTTATCAATGAGTGAACCACATAGAGGAATACGACATCTATCGTGAGCCAATCTGCATTCTGTTGCCTGCAAAAGCCGACGATCAGGTAAAAATTCTAAAAGCAGCGTGACTAGATATTTGCGTTAATTTCATGATACGTGTAAAACGCATTGAAAACGCCAAATTGCAGTCATAAAATATATAATATTAGTAAATCACCCAATCGAATGTTAACGTAGGTATGTGGAAAAGAACTGCAATAACAATAACAAACTATGTGCCCAAAGAGTTGTCTTTGGCATGTCGCTTTTTTGAAATATGACCAAAAATATCAAATTTTGGAAAAACGCCCCAAAATTTAAAACAAACACGAACCTTCCAAAATAAATATATATTAGCACTCGGCGGCCCAGTCACTACCTGCCGCTGTGATTTGAGGTAACTCATTGCTTCCCCTCTCCAGATACCGGAACTTCAAGGTCGCTCATACCCCAGCCCTTAAACATTGCATGTAATTCCAGAGGCTTCTTCTAAGAAAACGCTATCCAGTGTGTTATAAAACCACTTTTGTGTCTGAGTCGGGTTTGATAGCCATATTGACTTGGAGCCGAACATCTTTCATAATACCTGTATAAATATAGGCAACATTGATTTTTGGCGAGAAATCTCGCGAACACGCGATTTCACCGGATTTACTGCTGTATGAAAGGAAAATTAACCTAACTACCAAGTTTTAAGTATAGTCCTTAGTATGATAATTTCACAAGACTAAAACAAAAACCATGCGTTCTACAGCAGAAACCTGTGGTGGGATTCACCCCCTCACATGGGAATTTTTATGGTTGGCCATACCCCGGATACGATGGTAGTGGTACACATTTGTATGAGCGCAAATGATGGATCTACGATTAAGCCATTTGGGTGCCAGATGAAACACCTTGTGGGAGTTAACACCCCCTCGTGGTACTAGGGTTAGGGACCACGTTCATAATAGGAATTGAACTACTTATTGACGGATTGAAAATCATTTTATGACACATCTGTTACTTATTTTAATCGAAACAAAACATGTCATAATGAAATTGTCCATATTTTTCTTCTTCCGTGGATTTCGAAGCAGTACTCCTGGCTTCATTTGAGAAAGAATATGGTGTGTAATATTTAATTTCACTGAATGGATCATACATTTCTTACTTGGTTCCAGGATCTGTGCTTGGTTAGCACTGGCTTCTGATCTGTACTCTGATACCTGTATGATGATTTAAAGATTTTCCAACTCGATGCGGTTCATGAACGGGGCTAGTGCTATGCTTGGTATACCGGCAGTATTTATGCCAGAACACCAAGCGCTGGTGATATATCTTTCTTCACAAAGTTATCAAATTTCTAGTGTAACACCTTTTGGGACGTGTGTTCACAATAATTTTTCTGACAACTTGGTTTTATTTTAAACACAAGTGTTCTTAAAAGCAGGTGTTAGTGTTTGACAGTTATAGAACAATGAATTGATCAAATAATTTACACAGAACTCCATGGGTTGAACTCAGTGGGGAATTGTTAATTTACTATTATTTTGTGTGCCACATCCAACATTATTTAAACAAGATCTCATTTTCAGAAATGTGACCATTAGATGATGTAAAAATCCCTGTTCTACGGGTAGACGGACTTGCCAGTAGGGTCAGTCGCTTGGAATTTTTGTAATGGTTATTTTTTACAGAAGAGGCTAAATAGTACATGTATTACCTTACCCAAAATCTGGAAAAAAATCTAAATAGAGTCATTCCATGTCAACTCCTGGGATGTGCACCGCAGCACCTCTTCAATTTTTCTCCTTTTCTGTGTGGTGGTAGATATTGATGAGAATGTAAAATTCTGAAAATTTGAGCTTCATACGCTATTTCGTTTTCCCGTGGCATCAATTTGAAATTTAGGGGGATCAGCGTAAAAAATGTGTCGCAACGCGAAAGACGATGTTTGGAGGTCCATAAATGTATAAAGGGAACCCCCTACAACTTTAAAAAGTATGGCATCAAAAAACTTGTAACTCCTTTACTTTAAAAGATATAGGGCCCTCAAAATGCAACTTTGTCCATCCAGGACCAACTTTGCCAATATCTACCACCACACAGAAAAAGAAAAAAATTAAAGAGGTGCTGCGGTGCACATCCCAGGAGTTGACATGGAATGGCTCAATATATTTTGCAAGTATATATTTTTTTAATTTTCTGAACATTTTGCTAAATATGTCTGTCACAGTCAACCCACCTTGGCTACAAAAAGGCTGTTTTTAATTTCATACAGATAAAACAAGTCCCCAAAACGTAAAATACGGGCCGGTCCCCATAGAACAAGTTTTTTCGTCGCTCTATCCAGGGTAAATGTGTATCCTTTCTCAAATTCAGATTTGTCGATATGTTTTGTTAGAACCTGTCTGCATTGATAGGATATCTCTTACGCATATCCACTTGAACCTCTGTGTTCGTCTGCACAAAATTCCACGTAAAATAAGTATTTTCTTGCCAATAATGTGTACGGATATAAACACGTAATGAATTGAAAGCGTCCTATGATTATTCTTTATGGAAATAATAAAGCATGATTTTCCCGTTTTACTTGTGGTAGTCACCAGATAGCTTACCATCCTGAGGCATCTATCCACTTCATGAGTTATCACAAATTTACAACACGAACTATTTTTCTTATATGAAGCTTGACATGGTTAAAATGACGTTATATGTATTGCCAAAGAGATCATGTAAGGTTTATGAGTTAATGTAAAACCAATTATATACTTTAAACATAGCATAATGCACATAGGAAAAGTATGTTTTATCATGTTTATATGCCAACTTACCACAAAATGTTAATGCTGAAGAGAAAGACATCCTTTACCCCGCACACCCTTACCCCACACATCCAACACACTCCACTTATGGCTCATTGCACAAACACACCCCACACCCATACACCCTACATTTTTTCCATGCGGTTGTTGCACGGCATGTAAAACTGAGTCATTTTAAAGAAAAGTTGAATAATGATGGCACTATTTATCTAAAATCTTGTTTGCATCTTTACAAGGATTGGCAATTGTATAATGGTATTAGAAAAACAGACTAACAAATGGCAAGGAAATTTGTTTAAACTTTTTATCATGAAGTGTAAGGAATGACTCATATTTTTTGCCTAACTTGAATTTCAAATATATGTAAATAGCGCCCTCAATTTGCACACAAATGTACAGTCATCGATTTCTAGAAAAAAATTACCACAAAAAAACAGAAGAAGATGAATAATTTGATATATATAAACAAAAATCTTTGTTAAAAATAGCTAAAAAATACATGTATGATATAGCTGTGATAGATGTTGGTATTTCTCATCAATATCTCATCAAACAACCGTGATATATCGCTGGACTGTGTAAAGCATATTGGGTCATCTTTAACAATAAAATTCTTTATTATTACCATTCTCCTGACTCGACTTGCTATAAATTAACCATTTTTGACATAACTTGCTTATAGGTTCTCTATCACTAGCCTATTCACGATAAAAGGTATTTGGTTTCAAGAAGTTGTCATGATTGACATTTTTGGTATACACATTTATCAATGTATTGGTGTACTTTTTATTTAAAATATCTTAATTTTTGTATTTAATTCCATTTTTTACTATGTAAAATTAACTTTTTTGGTCAAAATTGAGCAAAATCATCAAAATAATGTATTTCCCAAAAAAATATGGCATCAAGATAATGATGCAATTTTGTTAACGAATATTGAATATACGCGTGACATGTATTCTCCACAGCAAATAATGGACTTCATACTTACTTTCAAAGTTATACCAATAACTATCGAGCGCTTTTAAAACATGCAAACATGAAGTGCCCCATCTATAAAAGTGTAAATCATCGATACACATAGTTATATACGAACAAGTAAACCTGCAAATGTATGTCTCAACGCCATTAGCTCAGTTGGTAAATCGCCGGACTTTGGTACAATTTCATGTTTTCAAAAGCGCTCGATAGTAAGCACATATGCTAACTATCGAGTTTTTAGGGTAGTTGTATTAATATTGACATTTGGTAAAAAGGGGGGTAATCACAAAAACTGCATATCTCAGATCACGCCAGCCGGATTAAACAGAAAGATGACACTCTAATGGTTAATTCTACAACCCGGCTGGCACCTTTGTCTAAAAATCTTGCACGAAAATCTTAGAGCATATAGACCGATATGGCTCTCTACTACCGTCATTCTTCTACGACGATAACGCTCACCATGAGGAATATACTAGATCAAAACATTAATTCAATTTTGCTAATGTTGGGCCAAACCTAGCCTGCAAAATCCAAATTCCTGATGCTAATTTTCATACTCTTCTGTTCTAGTATTGGCCCAAATAATTCTCTGTTTTTTACTCCAACTGATCCAGAAGAAATTATAGATATCTGTCGTTCATTCAAATGATGAAATACAACCCGATATTGTCTCTCCGTCCGCACAAACATGGCTTCTCGTCTTGCTCATATAATTAATTTGTCATTAATCACCGACATTGTCCCACATCAGTTAATAATGGTCAACGTCAATCCTATTTTCAAGAACAATGACTAATACAGAATTTGCAATTATATACAAATATCCGTCCTCCCTGCTTTTTCAAGCGAGTTGTGCACAATATTTTGCATCAATCTTAATTTGGTTTTCGCCTAAATCATTCTTCTTTTATGGCAATTATGGAGGCATGCAACAAAATTGTCACTGACAATTACGACAACTAACTCATTACGCTGTGTGAATAGGGCACTCATTTAATAACGTTAAACCATCATTAATTCATTAACACTTGCGGCGTTCCTCAAGGCTCAATTATAGGTCCTTTACTTTTCATCCTATATTTGAAATATAGTTTTTACAATTATAATTTTCGCAGATGACACTTATCTCTCGGCTTTATCAACACAACAAATCAAGAATTATGTAACATTTCCAGCTGTCTTACGGCAAATAAATTATCACCCAACGTAAATAAAAACAAATACATTATTTTTAAAAACGGATTTAGCAATCGAATGTATCACAATTTAGCCATATATGTTGACAATGTATCATTTTCAAAGTTTTCTTATATTAAATTCCTTGTCAATGTAAATGTCTAAATGTGCCAGAACATCCAATGAGGATATAACTCAAAAGTTTAAAGCACAGAATCCAGGCACAGAATATTCTCGACGATAACCCATTTCCAACCAATTGCATTTTGTTGGTCAGGGCATAAGTAGCCCTATGACTCTTATTATGTCGGACATGCATATTTATCTACCCCAGGGGAGCCGAGTTTGTCTGTTCCATACAGGGCAAATATTTTGTTAATGTTAGATAGTCAACATATCTCCTAAAAAGCTCATACTTGCACAAAAGCCTAAGGACTCAAATTGATTAACTTGTAATGCCATTTCAGAATTACTTTTAACATGATTATCAGAGAAGCGATTTTCATAGCAGCCAATTTTACACAAACTGAAAAAATATAAATTGAAACTGAAACTATGTTTGACAATCTATATCCTTGCCATAGATGCATAAACATTACTCCGTGGCGAAAAACTCCCCATCGAGAATTCTCAAAGCGTACATTTATAGCCAGATCTATAAATAGGGGCTTCGTCCTTCAGGTTTGCAGCTAACCGTAACGTCTTTTACATCATTTTTCGCATTTACATGAAACGCGCCTTTGAAAGGGATATTGTTTGAATAATATTCAGTATATGATTAATAAATCCCTGTAGAAAACGACACAATCTGGCACAAGTAAATCAAGACATATTATCCCGGGAATAATCGGATGCCACCAGTTGATGTTGCATGTAGAGGTACCAAAGGCATAGTATGCTATAATAAGCGGTCGTTCTTTCAAGTGGGGTATTAAATGTATCTTTTTACAAAATGTCCACATATTTTAGCCCCACCATTCAGTAATTAGAACTGGCTTTGTAATTTTCCGTCTTTACAACGGAGAACTACATGTAGTTAAAGTTACGATATATCATGATTTCCATCGATAGTCGATACCTCTCTACTTTTTTCTTTGTAAACTTATGAAGTACATAAATATGTTCATCACCTCGTGGATTCAAATTATAAAATATCTCTGCCTACAAAGTACTTTTAAACCATCTTGGTGTATGATTTTTGCCCTATATATATTTTTGTATTTACCTAGGTGGGTTTACACCCACCTAGGTATTGGAATCAGTCGTGTATTGTTCTTCCGCTGGAAACAGAGACTCATCTATCAGGGCACAGTTCTTGAACCCCAATATATTTGTATATTCATTGAATAACCTTTGACAAATATGGGTACAAAAAAACTCATACTCTGTAACAAATTCAAAATGCTATTTCACTTTCACATATAATCATGGAAGTATACTATATAGTGAGCATGGTCAGAACAGAGATCAAAAGTAGAATCAGACTTGCAGCTGGAAGTTGATTCCCAATTGGGTAATAAAACCACCCCTTGCTGCAACCCAGTCACAACAGAACAAGAAAGTTCTATAGTCTGTGCTTGCACATATGTATCAATTTCACTGACCTCCAAGCAGGTGATGTCAGCTACTTACTCCGATTTCACCATTCAGAAGTTCACTGTTGTTGTGGATATTATAATGTGCAGATGATGAGCATTGATCATGTTGATTACCTAGCTGGGGGATTTACAACCCCCCAGCTAGGTACTGTTTTACTATCCGATCTTTCTTACCTAGCTGGGGGGGTTTACAACCCCCCGAGCTAGGCACTGTTTTGCTATCCGATCTTTCTTCTTTCTGACAATAACTTCAAATTGTTTCTCCTCCTACATGTTACACCCTACAATTATGTCACTTGCACCACAGACCCTAGAAAGTTCTATGGTCTGTGCTTGCACATATGTATCGGCTTTATCCAGTGGCCATAGGGTCTAAACAGAATTGAGGTCAATGGTCATTAAGAGGGCATTTCCGGTATTTAACCAAATACATTCAAAATGCTTCTTCTGTCACATATTATATATAGTACAATGATGTCATTTGCATATGCATCGGCTATACCACACACCTATAACTTGCATACAGAATTGGGGTCAAAGGTCATTAAGGGGGTAAAATTGTATTATCTTGATATCTGTAAGGGGTATGGGGCTCAAACTCGGTGATGACAAATCTCATGACCAGGGGAACGTTTTGCAGGGGTC
The DNA here is from genome assembly GCF_039555335.1 of Amphiura filiformis. NCBI lineage: Eukaryota > Metazoa > Echinodermata > Ophiuroidea > Amphilepidida > Amphiuridae > Amphiura > Amphiura filiformis. The sequence continues at coordinate 13,594,747 of NC_092634.1, forward strand.
AGGTCAAAGGTCATGCAGAGGTGAAATTTTAGAAATGCATTTCATGTACATCTGTAAGGAGTACGGGGCTCAAACTTGGTGACAACTAACTTAATGATCAGGGGAACATTTTGGAACACTTTGCAGGGGTCGGTCAAAGGTTATCTGGGGTTAAATCTTAGAATTCACTTTCTGGATACATGTAAGGGGTACAACAAATTTCATGACCAGGGGAACATTTTGCAGGGGTCAGGTCAAAGGTCATATAGAGGTCAAATCTTAAAATGTCTTTTCTGGACATCTATAAGGGGTACGGGACTCAAACTCGGTGACAACAAACTTGATGACCACGGAAACATTTTTGAACATTTTGCAGGGGTCAGGTCAAAGGTCATCTGGGGTCAAATTTTAAAATAGCATTTTCTGGACATCCGTAAGTAGAAAGGGACTCAAACTCGGTGACAACAAACGTCATGACCAGGGGAACATTTTTGGAACATTTTGCAGGGGTCAGATACCTCCACAACACCAACACGCCCCACCTAGGTTTGTGGTCTATGACCATCATTTGCCACTAGTTGTTTACTGTAACTTAGTAACTCAGATGTGTCTCATAACAAAATATACTTTATTCTATACAAGTATTTGAATATTTGAATAGAATGAAATAGGTCATCTTGTTGAGGTCAAATTTAGGCATCCATTTTGAACACCATGTAATAAAATAATTCAACATCAGTGAAATAATATTGCTAGTTAAATATATATACAAAATATAGCTCCGCATTGAAAATAGAAGCATTTTAACCAATTCGTTTTTGGATAGGTGTGGAGCACTGGAAATCACCAAGTTCATGAAATCATATAATAAAAGAAATCAGGAACCACTTATTCCCATTTTACATATCATCATCATTTCTCTAATGGGTCAGAAACGCGTATCCAAATTGTCAACGAAATCCGTTGATAGTAAGCTTTCCAAAATGAAGTGAATTCTAAAAAAAGACATGATGATTGAATGTAGTAACAAAATCAAACACTAGTAACAAAGGTTTTCCTTTAGCTCAGAATAAAACGATTACTAAAATAAGAATCCTTAGACCTTTACCTTTAGGATGCACTGTGAATTTTCTTCCTACGATATTTATTTTCAGAAAAAAATAGTGTTGAATGTGGCTACCTTCATCAAATTTGAGGACAGAATTTGTTAAAATATGGCGTAACCTTAACAAGAGAGTAAGGTGCTGACCTATTAAGTCGTAGTGATGTTCCACTTCTAAAGACTGGTAAGAAGTCTAACTCGGAAACCAGTCTCACGGGAAAGTGGATCCGCTGATCATTTCTTATGATGAAGTCTCTCCGATTTGATGGACGGAGAATATCAAATTGTAAAATCAATTTTGGTTTTGACAGGTAAAATTAAAAACTTGCATGTATGATTTATTTGCGCTGATCACAGTAAATACAAATCAGGATATTATGTTCGCAATATACATGTAGTTTAACAAGCTCAGTATTTACAAACGATTCGTGAACCTGTTTTAGGTTTTGGATAGCCTATGTTGTGTTGACCGACGAGTTACCAAAGTAATGGCTATCTATCAAATTACATAGAAGTACTAGCAAGACGAGGTGAAAAAATGCCTGATGTGAAAAACTTCAATAGTTATTTGAGCACTTGATGCAAAGGTTTTCCTTTGGCTCAGAATAAAACGATGACTAAATTAAGAATCCTCAGACCTTTACCTTTAAGATGCACTGTGAATTTTCTTCCTACGATATTCATTTTCAGAAGAAAAAAATAATGTTGCATACTGCAGTTACTGTCCGTTTTCCTATACACAATACACAGTGCTCTCACCATTGACGCGTGACCCTACAAATGATGTATGTTGGGAGAATGGACACTTGCCTAGTTAACATCACTGTGTGAAAAATAACCAGCCAATATTTTATTTATTCTCCAAAACTTCTAGCAAATATATTTCTCTAACATGATCTAAAATTACAGCTAGGTTAGATGTTCAGAAATGGTCGTACTTTTGTAAAATATGAGTGAGGGCAAGGCATAGCTAGCCAACTCCCCGTGTTATTTGAATGGAGATTTGACCGAAAATATTGGTATCGGACCGCTCACTTCTGAAGGATGCCACAAAAAACCGGTAAAAGCTACATTTAAATTATTCTAAATAGGTTCTAGAAAATAAAGTTTTGTAACATGTCCTAAATTTTTAGCTAATTTAGGTGTTTGGAGAGGGTCGTACTTTTGTGTTTTAGGAAGGACATGTAAACGACAGATAACACCAAAAATATGAAGAAATTATTTCTAAACCGTGTTAAGTCAAAAATCATTATGTTGCTCATTTTCAAGAATGCTGGTTTACAAAAAGCACGACATTGTCTGATTTCGTGAACAAAGCCACACATAACATTGTTTCCTTTCGTTTCCTTTATAATCGGTTACCCAACTGAAGCTATGAATACCAGCTTTATTGCGATATCGCACATGAAAACAGTCACTTGTGCACAACCAGAGAAGATCCGATTTAATCAGTTGAGCTGTTTCAATGAGTGTTATCTTGGTTTAATAGCTTTTAATGGGGTTAAGCCCTGCAAAGGTCGAGATGAATTCTACTGTAGACATGACTGCATCATGGAATGTTGCTACCTGCATCAAATTTGAGGACAGATTGTATCAAAAACCTTGAATATCATGAAATATTTAGAGAATAAAGTCATTGTAAAACACAAGTAAAACAACGAGTTGTTTTATTTAAAATAATGATGTCGCCCGTGTTATATGAGACGACAGATGTACTCCGTCGGCTAGAAACAAAAGCATTCTCATTCTTAAACACTTCAATTAAAATAAATACGGTATATCTTAATACTAATAACGGCGTGTCCGTCCGTCCGTCCGTCCGTCCGTCCGCGCGCTATCGCGTTCGCGTCCGCGCGGTTCGCGATCACGCGGTGCACTATCGCGTGCTCGCGGTGCGCTATCGCGGAGTATCAACGGGAGTGTTCGCGGAGTACAGTGCGAGCATCGGAAAAGCATTATATACAGTGTGACTAACAGGTGCATCTCATCGGACCAATAATTAATTGATTTCATTACTTTAGTAATGGCCTATATCCACGTCCAGATACTAATTTCGGTTTCTCTAAATGTGGTAACAGCTAGGGCAGGGCTTGGAAGAGGCGAATGATGGGTTTCCATATTATGGGTAGGCCTATACCGAACTACCGAAGTAAGCATCACACCTATAAAACAAACAGAGTTGATTAAGTTGTGTCAAGTTGGGTCTTGATCATTGAGAGACGCATTTCATAGTAGTTTAAAAAGTCAGGGCAGGTATATGGGTAACGGGTCTGGGTAATTAGAAATAGGCCTATCACGAGAAGCGCCCGACCCGAAAACCGCGAAATCTAGTTAATCATAAGTATATCAGATTTTTTGATGAGGAACCGTGTTATATCGTGTCATATCACACGGCTAAGAACCAATAAGATTGCAAGTGTTTAAGAATGTATCTTCAACAACTCTTCCTATACCTTTGTACAGGAGCCAACCGTTGTTAATCCGTGATGAACCCACACTTTTACTGTAGCGTATACGCGAAGGCGAGCGAGACTACGCGTTACGCGAGAGCGCGTAAAATTCGTCATGCCTGGAACCTTTGTGCGTATGCCAGCTTACAAGTTGAATTCAGTATTTTTCAGGTAGCGGCTAAACATTGCCGTTTTATTCTGTAGTTTTATTGCTGATATCAAAAGAGAAATCATCGAAGTTTTTGTAAGGCTGAGTGGCAATGATTAACTGACATTCCTCGTAAAATAATCGTGAATTACACGATCATTAGCTTCTTTTCGTTGTTGAAAGGATTCAATCATATTTCACCGTTAGTTCATCACCGATTAACAACTCGCGTCCAGCGCGTCTGCGTGGTTTACTTCGCTCGGGCAGCTAAAGCTGCCCTCGCGAAGTAAACCACTCAGACGACGCGGACGCATCGTTGTTAATCGGTGATGAACAACGGTAAAACATGATTGAATCCCTAAATAAAATAGGTGTGATGGTCTTTGTTCTTGTTTTATTCGTGTGTTTTTTTCGCTTATCAGTTTCGATGACTGAGATGGGCCCCAACAGCGGAACAAAGCCGGTATCACTTCCCATAACAAGGCCCTCCGACAAAATGACGAAATAGGGGCATCACCCCAGAAATCTTAAAGGGCCCGAAAGCACAGCATTCTCAACGTTAAACCATTTCCAACCAATTGCCTTTTGGTGGACAGCACTATGTCTTTGATCAGCATTTGTATTATATTTTATTATATCGAAAATGCATATTTATCTCCTAAAACCACAAGCCATTCACCAAAGCTCAAGGACGCAAATTACTTCACTCGTAATGACATTTCAGAATTAATTTTAACATCAGTGCATCTGAAGTGATTTTTATTGGAAAAAAACGCAGCCAATTCGGAACAAAAATTTAAACTGAAACTATTCTTGACAAATTTATATCCTTGACATCTATTTTGCTTGATCACATCTCTAGATAATAGATGCATAAACATTACACTGTTGCGAACTACTCAAAGCTTGCATTGTTATAGCCAGATCTAATAGGGTCTTCGTCCTTCAGGTTTGCAACTACCCGTAAGATCTTTTACATCATTGTTCGCATTTACATGAAACGCGCCTTCGCCGGTCTTCTGTAAAAGGATGTCGTTTGAATAATTCACTATATGATTAGTAAATCCCTGTAGAAAACGACACAAACTGGCACAAGTAAATCAAGACATGTTATCCCGGGAATAATCGGATGCCACCAGTTGATGTTGCATTTAGGGGTACCGAGGACATATTTATGATATTGTATACTAAGTAATGATTCTCTTGTAGGGCGCAATGAACCGATGCAGGACATGTATGCACTCGTTACAAATGTGTGACCGTATATACCACGAATGAGCCGTAAATATCCTAACTTGTATTCTGAGTAACAGTATAAAATGTGCATGAAGGTCGTATTCATATGTACCTCAAATTAGTGCTACATGTATCTCATTTTGATAGCGCTAGTCAAACACCTTTGAAACCAATTAATAATCCTATTGTTGAAGATGATAATAAGCTACATATGTCTATAGAATTCTTAAATATCTCTAGTCTTTGTTTACTTTGGGTAAATCCTGTTCAAGTGGTGGGTTACAAAGCATTGTATTTTGTCTAGGTATGTATAACCAACAAATAACAATGAGAGGACATTCCTGAACCTCGTTGACTTGGGGATGATTTGAAATGACCGCCAATTATGACTGTTTGATATTTATTACCAGCAATGTGGGAAAAGAGACACATGTAGAACCGAAAAAGGTATACCATTTTTTTGAAGGAGCAAAGTTCAACAAACCATAACCCCGCTTCTGGATATCGTTTGAAGTCAAATGATAATAAGCTTTATAATTATGATATATATGTTCTAAACACGAAATAAAACAAAATTGACCGGGCGAATTTACGGCTCGTTCGTGGTGTATGGTCACATATGGTTGTCAAATTAATAGGACGTTGGGAAAACCTTTTGACGAAAAATACAACTTGTCGTCCTCAGACGAAAGAGATAAATGATCAAAATATAAAATCAATGTTTAAACCTGCATCCCGTTTAAAAAGGGGGTATTATATACATAACAAAATTGGTTTAAATCATATCTGCCTATTTTAGATTATATGATGTAACTCTATTTCTGATATATATGTTTATATTTTTTATTACATAGATGCTATAAAAACGCTTAATTTCTAAGTAACTGCATATAGATTGTTGAGTGGTACATTGACTTTGAAAATGCTTTATCATACAGATTGGTCTTGAATATCAGACTACATGTAGTTTGATGCTATTGGGCATGCGATTGTAAATAGCAGAAATGATGTGATGTTTCAGAAGGTAGTGTTTGAATATTTTTCTTTCACATCTACAGCAGATCGCGCCGTTATCATAGCATTTTAACTAGTGGTTAAATGTTTAAAACTTCTTTTCTCTTCTTCTTATTTGAAGACGATTGTCTACCAATATAAAGTGAACATCAACATCATTGCCCAAGTCAAATTTACCACATAGTTTTTTTAAAATTAAAACAAAATTTTTTGCTTAACAATTTGTTGTTGTTGATGTGTTAACTACACCACTGAAAGTGGTTGTGTGAATTGGGTATTTTACCGCAGTGTCTCATGCTGAAGAGTTAATTTATGTAAACAAAACACGATGTTATCAATTACTGTATACTTTTGAGAAAAGGAAACACAAAATCTATCTGCCTTAGTCATTTTATTGTCGGATTTGACTATACCAAGTCGAGGGAGTGTTGAAATTAGGCATTACTACCACAAGTGTCTCTCGTAATGAAGAGCTAATTTACGCACAAATCTCAATTGGTAAAAATATGACTTGTTGAATATATCAAAAACACATTCAGAATGTTTTGTATTTTGATACAAAATTAACATTTTACGTCATTTCGATATGACAAAAATCGTTGTTGATATACCCCCATTTCTTGCATATTTATTTTAAGAGCTGTTCAAAACACGCCCGTGGGAAATATTATAGCACGCATATCCCAATTCTTATAAATAAGACAATATCATAACAAACCCGACATCATATAGAAATATAAAAAAAAACGCTGTCGGCTGTTAATTACCCTACCTTGGTTTTGTGGTTGTTATTTGTTTCTTGACTGCAAAGTTGACGGGGAAGTAGAAAACTCACTTTGCCTCAAATTTCCTCGGATCATGGTATAGGGCTCTTCCAGCTGAAATCATTTATACACCTGGTATGAAAGACATGACCTTAATCTCCCACTCAGGGATTGTGAATTCCAATGGGATTACCTAAATGGGTGACCCCCATTTCAAACCTACACACTATGTGTGTCTACCTTAGATCAGTTTATTGATAAACTACCTGGTGTATCTAATTTAGATCGGGTTATTGATAAACTACCTTAGATCAGGTTATCTACCCAAGATCAGGTTATTAATAAACTACCTGGTGTATCTACCTTCGATGAGGTTATTTATAAACTACCTGTTGAATCTACCTTAGATGAGGTTATCGATAAACTACGTGGTGCATCTACCTTAGATCAGGTAATTGATAAACTACCTGGTGTATCTACCTTAGATCAGGTTATTGATAAACTACCTAGTGTATCTACCTAAGATCAGGTTATTGATGAACTAACTGGTGTATCTCCCTTAGATCAGGTTATTGATAAACTACCTGCTGTATCAACCTTAGATCAGGTTAATGATAAACTACCTGCTGTATCTACCTTAGATCAGGTTATTTATAAACTACCTTAGATCAGGTTATCTACCCAAGATCAGGTTATTAATAAACTACCTGGTGTATCTACCTTAGATGAGGTTATTGATAAACTACCTGTTGAATCTACCTTAGATGAGGTTATCGATAAACTACGTGGTGCATCTACCTTAGATCAGGTAATTGATAAACTACCTAGTGTATCTACCTAAGATCAGGTTATTGATAAACTACTTGCTGTATTAACCTTAGACCATGTTATTGATAAACTACCTGGTGTATCTACCTCAGATCAGGTTATTGATAAATTACCTGCTGTATTTACCTTAGATCGGGTTATTGATAAACTACCTGCTCTATCTACCTCAGATCAGGCTATTGATAAACTACCTGGTGTGTCCACCTTAGATCATGTTATTGATAAACTACCTGGTGTATCTACCGTAGGTCAGATCATTGATATAAACTACCTGGTGTATCTACCTTAGATCAGGTTATTGATAAACTATCTAAACTCCTCAACAAAAGTTTGGAAAGTTTTTTCAAGCATCTATATCTCAAATTATTTTTGACATATTCATATCGTGTTGCATATCAATGGATAGCTACAATACTCCCCTTTACAATGACACCCCATTTGAAACCATAACATTTTTCACGGCTGAGTACACGCCTTGTGAATGAAGTGGGGTCACAAACAGAATTTGCCAAATTGACCATTATTCTGTGCGCAAACAACGCTAGCCACTAACCTCAATAGCGGGTGGAAAAAACACAGGCAGCCACAATAGTCAGACACCTTCTCCTCATGCTGCTCACCGACCTGGTTACACGTTACTGTGGGATGACATTCCATTCTTCAACAAGGATTCGTCGCAGGTCATTCAATATGGTTCGTATGGGCTTCTCTGGCACGTACAGCATGATCAAGCTGGTCCCACAAGTGTTCAATCGGGTTGAGGTCTGACCCCGGTCTGGCCTGATGGCAGGCCATTCTGGCTCTACTCCCATATTCTGTAGGTAGTCGTTGACTACCGTGGCTCTGTGGGGTGAGTGATGTCATCTTGGAGGATTGCATTAGGTCCCAGATTGTGAAGATATCGGATTGCAGCTTGCTGAATAGAATAATGGTCAATTTGGCAAATTCTGTTTGAGACCCCACTACATTCACAAGGCGTTTACTCAGCCGTGAAAAATGTTATTGTTTCAAATGGGGTGTCATAGTAAAGGGAGTATTGTAGCCAACCATTGATATGCAACACGATATGAATATGTCACAAATAATTTGACATACAGATGCTTGAAAAAACTTTCCAAACTTTTGTTGAGTAGTTTAGTATATCTACCTTAGACATGTTAAATCAGGTTATTGATTGCCTTTACTACTCGATTACTACTCGGTGAATCTACCTTAGATCAGGTTATTGATAAACTACCTGGTGTATCTACCTTAGATTATTAATAAACTACCTGATCTATCCACCTTAGATCAGGTTATTGATGAACTACCTGGTGTATCTACCTTAGATCAGGTTATTGATGAACTATCTGGTGTATCTACCTTAGATCAGGTTATTGATAAAATACCTGGTGTATCTACCTTAGATCATGTTATTGATACATTATCTGGTGTATCTACCTTAGATCAGGTTATTGATGAACTACCTCGTGTATCTACCTTAGATCAGGTTATTGATAAACTACCTGATCAATCTACCTTATACCAGGTTATTGATAAGCTAGCTGGTGCATCTACCTTAGATCAGGCTATTGATATAAACTACCTGGTGTATCTACCTTAGATCATTGCTAAACTACCCGGTGTATCTACCTTAGATCGGGTTATTGATGAACTACCTGGTGTATCTACCTTCGATCAGGTTAATTGATAAAATACCTCATATATCTGCCTTAAATCAGCCTGGTCATTGATACACTATCTGATGTATCTACCGAATGAGTCGAGGCATATTAAACCATTTTTGTTACCTTCATATCTTGGCATCAAGTGCTCAAATAACTATTGGAGTTTTTCATATGAGTCATTTTTCCACCTCGTAATGCTTTTATGTAATTTGATAGATAGCCATCACTTTGGTAGCTCGTCGGTCAACACAACATCTACCCAAAAACGATAAAAACAGGTTCACGAATTCTTTTGTCAATACTGAGCTTGTTAAACTACCTGTATATTGCGAACATAATATCCTGATTTGTATTTACTGTGATCAGCGGGAATAAATCATATATGCAAGTTTTTAATTTTACCTGTCAAAACCAAAATTGATTTTACAATTTGATATTCTCCGTCCATCACTTCGGAGAGACTTCAACAGAAATGATCAGCGGATCCACTTTCCCGTAAGACTGGTTTCCGAGTTAGACTTCTTTCCAGTCTTTAGAAGTGGAACATCACTACGACTCAATAGGTAAGTACCCTCCTCTCTTGTTAAGGTTACGCCGTATTTTGTCAAACTATGTCCTCAAATTTGATGCAGGTAACCACATTCAACATTTTTTTCTGAAAATCGTAGGAACAAAATTCACAGTGCATCTTAAAGGTAAAAGTCCTAGGATTCTTATTTTAGTAATCGTTTTATTCTGAGCTAAAGGAAAACCTTTGTTACTAGTGTTTGAATTTTGTACTGCATTCAAGCACCAAACGTTTTTTAAATTCACCTCATTTTGGAAAGCTTACTATCAAAAGATTTCGATAAAATTTTGGACACGCATTGCTAACACATAAGAGAAATGGTGTTAATATGTAAAATGGGAACAAGTGGTTCCTGATTTCGTGAGACTCCACAACAAAACGAATTAGTTAAATGCTCCACCTATTTTCAAGATACGAAATTGCTTTACACTTGCGTCATGGTGTTGTTCACATTGACTAAATTATTATTCTATCTGCCGTCTACTGGTCTAAATAAAGGATTCCTATGAAGTGCTTCTTGTTTCATCATTATTGCAAATTGCTATTTAGTTTTCTTTATTTTGAACGATCAATCTTTTATTGGAATAGGAATTACGCTACCTCAGTCTGCTACCTAGATGATCTGGATACCTACTACCTCAGTCTGCTACCTAGATGATCTGGATACCTACAAAGAGGTTCACAACATACCACATATTTAGAATGATTATTTGTCTGTTTCGTTATTACATGTATGGTGATGTCACAAATTACAATGTAAAGGACCCTACAGACTTTTAGTAAATGTGGAATATTCAATGTAACATATCTACGTTATTAAATATATTCCCATTCTATATCCAGTAAAGTTATAACGAATGTTTGATGAAGTAAAATCAATTCTACCAGATATTCTACATAACATATTATCAAGTTTACGTCATCAAACATTCGTCATGATCTATTAGATTACCTGGCGTATCTACCTTAGATCAGGTTATTGATGAACTACCTGATGTATCTTACCTTAGATCAGGTCAATGATAAACGGCGTGTATCTACCTTAGATCAGGCTATTGATTATTGATACACTACCTTGATGTATCTACCTTAGATCAGGATTATGATAAACTACCTGATGTATCTACCTTAAATCAGGTTATTGATGAACTACCTGGTGTATGTACCTTAGATCAGGTTATTGATAAACTACCTGATGTATCTACCTTAGATATCGTAGGAAGAAAATTCATAGTGCATCTTAAAGGTAAAGGTCTAAGGATTCTTATTTTAGTAAATCGTTTTATTCTGAGCTAAAGGAAAACCTTTGTTACTAGTGTTTGAATTTTGTATTGCATTCATGCGCCATGCCTTTTTTTTAATTCACTTCATTTTGGAAAGCTTACTTTCAATAGATTTCGATAAAATTTTCGATACGAATTGCAAACACATTAGAGAAATGATGTTAATATGTAAAATGAGAACAAGTGGTTCCTGATTTCTTGAGACTCCACAACAAAACGAATTAGTTAAAATGCCCCACCTGTTTTCAAGATACGAAATTGCTTTACACTTGCGTCATGGTGTCGTTCACATTGACTAAATTATTATTCTATTTGCCGTCTACTGGTCTAAATAAAGGATTCCTATGAAGTGCTTCTTGTTTCATCACTATTGCAATTGCTATTTAGTTTTCTTTATTTTGAACGATCAATCTTTTATTGGAATAGGAATTACGCTACCTCAGTCTACTACCTAGATGATCTGGATACCTAGATAGTCTATAACAGATACACCAAGAAGAGTATCAATAACTGATTTCTATCTTCCAGTTTGTTTCCTTTTCTTGCTATATTTAAAGCACACAATTTACGGTTACCATACACAGTATAGTATTTTTATCAATAAGATGATCTGTTACGTAAACCAAGACGACGAAGGCAGCCTTGATCACGTTTTGGCAGCAATGGCAGTGATCCAGATCTGATCGGCTATGTATTTTTACCGTTAGTTTCAAAGACTCAGAAATAGTATCTGCAATCACAACATACCACATAGAATAATTATTTGTCTGTTTCGTTATTACATGTATGGTGATGTCACAAATTACAATGTAAAGGACCCTACAGACTTTTTAGTACATGTGGAATATTCAATGTAACATATCTACGTTATTTAATCTATTCCCATTCTATATCCAGTAATGTTTAAGTTATAACGAAAAGAAAGATATTCGATTTTACGCCATCAAACATTCGTTATAACTTAAACATTACTGGGTATAGAATAGGAATAGATTAAATAATGCTAGATATGTTGCATTTATTATTCTAAATCCATTAAAAACTAAAAGGTTTGTAGGGTCATTTACATTTTAATTTGTGACATACATACATGTAATAACAAAACATTACTGGGAATAGACTAAATAACGTAGATATGTTACATCAGATACTCTATGATTCATACTCAGGAGTCTGTCGATGGCTTAATGCCCAGTACCCTGGATAATCCAGATATTTCAAGGTAGGGACATGTGGGTAAAGCAAGATAGTTTGAATGCTAGAAATAAAGGAAAACAATAATATACTCTGCTTATCAACTTTAACTATTTATTCTCACTATTCTTCAACAATAAAATAACATGTTCACATAATATACTGATACATTTACCTTGACATTCAGGCAACACTATGAACACATTCAAGGTCATACATATGACTGAGCGAATGGTATTTTTATATGTTCTATTTTTCTTTTATCTTATCAACCAGGAGCACATTTAGGCAGGTTGGAGCCTGTAGGCCATATTTTTCCAGGTTTGGTAATTTTGCTTGAATAGTAGTTTGTTTCTGCAGGGTAATGCATTGATCTTACAGCAGCATATGAGTTAAGGAGCTAATGGTCAATTTACATTTCCATATGTAAGGCATGAGAATAAACATGCATGAAAAAGTCTGGAAATGGTTTAAAAAGACTTGAAATGACTTAGAAGGTGTGAAAATGGTTTAAACCATTTAAAACCAGATCAAACTTGGAAAAGTGCATAAAATTGAACAAAAACACCCCAAAATGGGCTGAAAATAAATAAAATTTTGTGAATTTTGACAATACATATGACTGTCACTGATCCCAAGTCTTTTGAATGGAAAATCTCATGTCTTGATTTGTTTTGCAGTTCTTGAGTTAAGACAAATATGACAAAAGACAAAATGAAAGTTTTGCTATTTCCTCCATCCCAGGAAAAATCATGCACATGGGGGAAAATCAAAACCATTGCAATGAGCCTTGAGAGATCTCCCATACTAAAACCATACCTTTCCCTGTGAGTGTGGGCTATATATTCTCAATATTTGAGCACAATCACCGCTAGCTCAAGCAGCACTCCAACCTGCCTTAAAGCCATGATAACGTACCGTCTTTTACAATAAAATTGGTTAATTTTTGGCCTATTTGTAATGCTTACGCATGTCCCAACTTACACCTAATTGGAATCAGCCAAATTTGCTGTGTGTTTACAGGACAACAATTTTGAATTTATGTTGTTATTACAACATTAAAATCCCCCACTCACCCCATACAGCTCAATGTTAATGGCCAAGATAGCCAGTGGGGTTTCTTCATTATGTCGATTAATATGGACAGAAAATCTAACTGACAATTAATACTAATATCATTTCACCATTTTTGGTAAAGAATTTAAAATTTGACGGAAATTGTGCATTAGTATACTCCTATGTGAACTCAACCTGATCGAATGAACGTATTTCGTGTAGCGAATACCGTATACTTCTATGTGATCGCAGCCTTATGGCTGAACCAATCATATCCTTCATAGACAACTCACAATATTTTGGTTGGGTAACATCTGTGGTAACGCACACTAGCCTTGTCTGACTTTATGGTAAAGACTATCTAAACACTTGTTATGTATAGGACTTTCCATTGAGCTTGGTTATTCACATCTATTTCATATACACATAATACATTTTATTTTAAATTTCAGACATTTTGTATTTCTATACACAATCCACTTAAGGTGGTACTACACCCCTGGCCAATTTTGTGCCTATTTTTGCATTTTTCTCAAAAATTATAGCACATTGGTGACAAATAAGATATGTATATTATTGGGGCAAGGATTACAACTACTGCACTGGAAATTTTATTTCAGCACAGACAACAGTTGTGGAGTTACAGTCAAAAATGAGGGAAACCCAATATTTGATCATTAAATCAATAACTACTTGTCTTGAGTCACTGAAATTCCACTGTAGTAACTGGATTCCTTGCCCCTTTAATATACATAACTTTTGTTACCAGTGCGTTGTTAGTTTGTGAGGAAATGCAAGAATAGTCACAAATTTATCAAGGGGTGTAGTACCACCTTAAATACTGTTAAATACTGTATGATTGCCCATTCATGCAGATTAAATTAAAGCCATGTTGTAACATTTCATAAAAATAGATTTGTATTTCTTTTCCACAAAATGGTAGTTTTCACCATCAGATACGCCCCCTTTTAATTTTGACCTGAACAAATTAGGCAAAACAAAGAAAATCGCTATTTAATACCAGTGCATATGATGCTAATACATGTCACTCTGTCGATCGCGAGTCTGTTTGGTCCTTTTGAGGGTGCCCTCCTCAGTAAATGTTACAATATGGCTTTAAGGAGGTAATGGGACTATGCATCCTGCACAAGAGCACCCCAACACAAGATCATTTATACACAATCAAAGTCACTGCCAGAACCAAACATGTAGCATCTTCAAACAGAAGCCCCTCTGTTTTATGCCTGTCCAAATAAGGAGTCAAAATGTATAAAAATCACCCAGTTTGAGATCAAACTTTTAAGCCCTTGCAAATTTCATGATTTATCCCACCCTTAGCTTACTAAAATCTTTCCACTCAAAGATGTCCATTGTTTCCTGTGGAAAAGGCCATGAAGAAAACACAGACTTAGAAAAGGGCATTACTTAGGTCTAATTTGGTGTTTCACAACATTTCCACTGGTACGCTATAAAATATGTATGTTTTACACTTGGTATATAGTAACAATTAAATAAACACAAGTACTGACATCAAGACTTTTACAATTGTGACCTGAAAAAGTAATGACTATTGCAAAACTGAATACTGGGCAAACTCACATCAATATGATCACAAAGAGTCTGGAATGTATCTTTGTGCATGCATATAATAGGTATTTGGAAGAGTTATGCACCATGATCTTTTGACAATATTTATTGGCCAAAAGTCGTTGATGGTCAACAAAAGGGCAAGTCCAACACAACATCATAGGACTTCTTCTTCTTGTCGCACATCAAAAATTCAACAGTAGTTGAATCAGTTGTGCTGAAAGTCGGTTTAAATTCATATTTTAGTCAATTTTGGTGGTTGCTATCCATACAGACACTCAGCTTCACACAATCAAGCGGAACTTCACATGTTGCCCAACTCTTTGTTTTCTTCCTTTTCATCTATTTCTTATGCAAAAATACCAATGAAAATTTTATAGATTTATCCTTCATATTTTAAGCCACGCTAATACTGTAACCACTCGGGTATAAGACCACCCCCCCTAGATGGCAGATTTCACTTCAAAAATGGGGGTAAGCTTATAACCGGGGAAGGGCTAGTGCATGAATTTAAAAATAAGAACAATCATCCCCCATTTGTATATGCCCAATGTACCAGTAATTTCTATCATCTATGTCAATTTCTTAAAATTATAAGTGTGGAATGTTAATTATCAACTGATATTTTTTATATTTGTTCTTAAATATGAGAGCAAAGCATTGATTAACTTGGCCAAAATTTAGTACTTGGCTTATACCTGAGTTCACCCTTGTTCCCAGAATGTTTTGAAAAATATGGGGTGGGCTTATAGTCGAAGGTGGCCTTATACCCGGGTGGTTACGGTAATTTTAAAGATTTTCATGCTTTGGCAGGAATCATTGATAGTGCCTTTACTGTTGAGTACTAACATTAGTATATAATGAATATTAATCTTGGAATTTATTATATATTATTTTCCAGCATACCTTGTGAACTAATGAAAACAATACCTACATTTTGTATTGATGTATATGCAACTTTCATTCACCCAAGATGCAACAACCCCTAGCACTACTTGAAGACAAACTGATTATGATAATTACTAAACATTTTAATATAGTACTCCTTATACACTTAAATTATTAACTTGATAACAATATGTAACAATGACATTGTATTAAATGCAGTGTCTATAATAGCTAGCTATCTGCCCATACTTAAGGCCAAAAAAAACAGTTTGTCTCAAAGCTCACGAGCAGTTTGAAAACAAATGCGAAATGCAATTTTTTTTTTTTTTTTGAATTCCCAACTTGGTATTTTTATGGTATTTTGAGAAAAAAAATCTGATTCTCGCCGATTTTTTCGGAAAAATCTTTTTTTTTTTTTTGAAATAAAAAATTTCCGCATTTCTTTTTTTCTTCAAATTGCGCGAGTTTACAAACGTGCGCGCAAGCTTTGAGACAAACTTTTTTTTTTGGCCTAATTGCAAATCCCAGGATGCTCCTGGAACTGGTAAAACAGAGACAGATGATGTCTTCCAGAAGGCTGAGTAATGTTCAAATTTTGCATTGTATTGTATTCAACTGATGGGCCTATATATTTTACTAGCTAAACACTGATAACATGTATGACAACATTCGTTAAACTATTAAGAACCCCAAAGAGTTTCAAATGGGAAAATAAGGACTTGGCATGTGGCAAGTGAAATACTATTGGAAATCAAGTGCCCATTGGTCATCTACACCAGATCTAAACTTAAGCAATCAACAGTAATATTGTACATAAACAGTATTATTACGATAAACAATTACATGTTTGATAACACAATTATAATCATACAATATATTTCTTTTTCATTATTCACAATATCTACAATTACGAAATATTTCATAAGTACATTTTTCAGTGCACATATTAAACCTACATTATTATATGTGCATGTTTCTTATCATAAAAATAAAGTCCTTTGATAAAAAATAAAACATTTGCATGACTACATACATCATGAGATTGCAGGGTGAACCCTATTGTGGCTCCATAATGTGATCAATATCATGATCACATGAATTGTGACCATATACATGCCAACTCAAGTGCATTTGCATGGTCAGAATTTCGCTTCACAGTGCGAGAATCAATCTTGATTCTTGCAGAATAAATTTGCGGGAATCATTTGATTCTCGCAAATCAACTTCTGTGTAAACTACAAACGTTTGCGAGAATCAACTTTGATTCACGCAAATCTGTTTACAAGAATCTTTACGAGAATCGATTCACGGATTCACGCCGAAATTCTGACCCTGATTTGTGAGCCATGCTAGATAACCATGTACATATACTAAAACTTCCATGGTATTTTTGAAAAACCATTTTACCAATACTTAAACTAACAATTGACAACAACATGTTCAATATAGATTTACAAACTTTCTCGTAACATCCACTGTGATATATTGTATGGATTCTGTTATGCCAGACAATTTCATGTACAAGACAAGTGATAAGGCCAAACAAAAAAATACTTATGTCTCAAAGCCCATGGGAGTTTCACAAACTAATGCAGAATGTGTTTTTTTTTCCTTTTAATTTTTAAAAACTTGATTTTGAATTAATATTTCTCGTAACATCCACTGTGATGTATTGTAAGGATTCTGTTATGCCAGACAATTTCATGTACAAGACAAGTGATAAGGCCAAACAAAAAAAATACTTATGTCTCAAAGCCCATAGCACAGGCACAACGCCTAAACGCGGATCCACAAGCCTCAGCACACTTTACAGGTTGTCGCTGACCACTACGGCCCCACATCATTCCACAAACCATTAAACAACAAATCAGGGACTTTGCTGCTTCAAGAGCGCACAGCCTATACATTCCACAAATATCCATTGCAACCAGGATCAGCTCCCCGAGTTTCGTACGGGTTACAACAAGACAAATTACCAGTGAGTTCCTTGTCCAGGGAATTTCAAGCTAACTCAATTTTTCCACGCTGAAGCGTACTTTAGGCACCGCCAGGGTTCGAACCAAGAACCTCTCGCACCACAGTCGAACGCCTTATCGATTGAGCTAACTTGACTTCACAAACCAATGCGGAATGTGCTTTTTTTTCTTTTACTTTTTTTAAAACTTAATTTTGAATTAAGATGTCATTTTTGAGTTTTCAAAAGTACACAGTATGAAATTGTAATTTACACAATTGAAGAACAAATATCAATTGTTTTATACCTAAACAATGCAAGTATTGAATCAAGTAACTTTTCTTGAAAATTTGTCTTCCACAGGGGGAGTGTGAATTTCAAATGGAATCAGCACATTAATCAACTCTGCTTGAAACTCATCCATCTCTGTGGAAGATTCATGTTGATTTTTTTCAGAGGATGTGTGGAATTTAAGCACTGCCTATATGTGTTCATTCCATTTGAAATTCACACTCCTGCTGTGGAAGACATTTCCAAACTCTTCCACAGGGGTAGTGTGGGCTCTTTGTTTCCACACCACATCAAATTTGTTTACCTTGTATCACACTGACTTTCTTTCTCTAATATCATTCCTAGCAAGATAGTTCAATTTTCAATTATTTAAATCAATCTATGAGTTTTCATTAAAATTGTCATCAATAAAACATTTCATATTTCTTATTTAAAATTGTAGTAAATAAAACTTAATTACTTTTTACAAATTAACTTTGATATTTCATATTTCTATAGAGTTGGAAGTACATGCATTATTGATACATTGCACAATATGCGATCTGTAAAATAGTGAAATTTACAGCTCAATATAATGATGCAATTGTCTCAAAGTTTCAAATTAACCTTTAGGCTTGTAAATTCAAATCAAATTCACAGTACGGCTGTGAATGTTACACAAGTCATGCTCTTCAATGAAAACATGCTATCATGATAACCAGAAAACAGCCATATCAATAATAGCTGCCTTGTGATTTTTATCTGTTAGGCTATTCCAGTTGAAATCCATACACCCCATATGGAAGGTTTGACCTTAACCTCCCACAAAGGGAGTGAGGATTTCAAATCCGATTACCTGATTGAGTGACTCCATTTGAAATTCACACCCCTATGTGGAAGATTAAGGAATCGGATAGCAATGTTTGCTCAGTATTTTTTGTGGCACCTGAGAGCACATCAGACATATCAAACTGCATTCTGGGTAAAGATTAGAATTTGTTCCAGGTCATGTCTTCCTTAGGGGATGTTTGGATATCAACTGAAATAGCCCATTGGTGGTGGTTGGTTCAGGAATTCCTGGAAAATTCTCATGCCTAAAATTGAACAAAGAGCAGCTAATTTAGACTTGTGCAACATTCTCACATTTGCACTCCCAGCCCGGGTGTCTAACCTTATCTTATTACCTTTCTGTTGCGAGGTACGAAACCTGTTGAAACCAGTTTCCTCTTGCCAAATCCCTGAAGAAAAAAGCTGCACAAAACAAAATTAAATAATATCAAATCAATGCATTGCCACATGGGAGCCAGATTTCTATTGTGGCAATAAACTTGTCCTTTCCTACAAATTTGGTCTGCAGGTTTGCAACAATTGAATTTGGGGAATTGGTGGCAGACACCAAGTTCATGAACTTGGCTTTAAAACCTATTTTGGTGCATTATGAAACCCCAGTCACATGTTACTGCTGTTTCTTTAGTACAATGGCAAGGAATGTGAATTCTCCAAGGAAACAATTGGATCATTGCATTACTAAGGAAGCACCTGCTGAAAGAAGAAGTACTCTCATTGGGCTATCCCATTTAAAATCCACACTAGCTTAAGTCTTCCACAGAGGGTGTATGAGTTTTGAATAAAATAGACAATCAGGGTTGTACTTGTAGCTAGAGAATTTTGAGTGCCAGGTGGTATTTGAGGGTTTTTTTGCGAAATTGACAATTTTATTGAAAATTGCCTAAATTTGGCAAAATTCTATGTGATTTTGCATTTTTTGACACTTGAGTGCTGGGTGCTAGAGCTTAAATTGTTTATCAGTGGTGGGCTCTAACTCTTGAGCTCCACCGCCCGCCACCACCCACCGTAGCTCTACATGCCTGTAGACAATTGGTAGCTTCCATATGAAATACTCACTCCAGTTGTGGAAGATATAGGTAAAGCCCCTTACAGGGGGATTGTGGGTTTCAAAATTAACCCTGACCAATTATATTTGAAAAACATACTCCCCCTGTGGAAGATATTTCCAAACTCTTCCATAGGGGTAGTGTGGATTTCAACTGGAATAGCCCAGGGGTGATTAGAAAATACGTCTACATAATTTTCTCAACATGAACAATATTTTAAGATTTACAAACATCAAACCTGATTAAACTACAAAAATGTAGACATAATACACACCTTAGCCTAGAACTAACTAGCCCACAGTCAGGTCATCATTTGATTTGAATTCAACCAAAAATTGACAGACCGAATCATTATTTCAAAATTGATGTTACTTTACTCTGTCTTCAATGGGTGATTCCAGTTGAAAACCATACACCCGTTATGGAAGACATGACCTTAATCACCCACACAGGGAATCTGAGGTTGCATCTACAACCTCTGTGTGGGAGATGAAGTTCATGTCTTCCATAGGGATGAATATCAACTATAAGACCCCAATTTGGTTGATCAAGTGCACAGCAAATGTGCAGCAAATGGTCCTGGACACAACTTATTACACATTTACTTTCTACAATTAAGAAAGACTTATTTGTGCAAGACTGCTTTAAGGTCACGTCAGGTGCATTATATAAATAAAAATAAAATAAAAAGTAACATTTATTACATAATCTTACAGGTCAGATCTCAGTAATTGTCATACAGCACTACATACATATTTATAATATAATCATCAGGACAACTATTTGCGAATGTAGTATTCTATTTTACTCTATCAAAAGCTTAAAACTCACGGTGAAATGATGAACTATGAACTTAGGAACGATGACTTCCGGTTCACTTTCGGGTTTACGATATGATTTTCGCCAACTACTGATACCATGTGCACCTTGGTAAGCTTACTACACAAGATGGCATGGAAATATCAGATTTTTTGAAACATCTTGGTTGAAAAAAGTGGTGGGGGCGTTTATTTGAAGGCGGCGACTATTCGAGGAAATACAGTATTTCATTAAGTGTAATACATAATTATTCATTCAGAACATATGTCACATTTATGACCTGCTACCTGATAATCTAATCTGAAAATCAATGCAGCTCTATGATTTCATTTTTTGCTGTATTTCAAATTGAATTGAGCATCACAAATTGCACAATACTGAATAAAATATTACAGTCCTTATACAATTTTTGGCAAAATCAAATAAATAGAAAACATTCATTTTACAATATACAGAGAACAGCCTGACATATCATTATTGACACGCATAAACATGACACCGTCCAATTCTGAAAATCAGACGGAATAATATGTGACTTCTTTTTATATGGAAGATAAATATAACAAAAAGTATTACAGGTCATAATATTAGTATATTTCATTGTAAAAAAAAATGCCTCTATAAATCCATAATTAGCTAAATGTGTTGACTATGTTACATGTAGATAATTAATTTCTGACAATCTACTATCAATTTGATAAGTGGTGTTACCCTGTACATGTGTGTAGTTCTCTTCGATAGACTGGTTTTTCAAACCATATCCAATTCTAGGAATAGACCTACTCATTTCCTGAAATACAGTCAGAAATAAATGTATGGGTTTAGACAAGAGTGTCCGAGTTTCGAAGTAGGTAGATCTTTCGATCATATGTGTCTAACAAATTATGCAAGCATTGTGTGCCTTCACGTTACGCGATAGCATGTTGAGTGTCTTCATGTTTCCACAAAAGACCACAAAAATGTATGTATTAGTGTTTCTCACACTTCCTGGAACAATTGGCTCTCATTATAGTTTGTTCGGCTTATAATTAATGAAAAGTATTCAGATTTTATCATTGTGCAGTTCAATCAAGTTCCAAAAGCTCGTTTAAATTTACATAAGCATGCACCAATAGCGCAATGCACAACAAGAGTAGGTGCTGCGCCATTCTTCATCTATACACACAACATTACGATTTTTATTTCCTTTTTGCCAATTATAAGCTAAACAAAATGAAATGGGTGATGATAGCTACTCCTTATTCCAGAAAAATACAGGACTAATTTTTTGGAATTAAAAAAATATCCTATTTTGCCAAATGAAACATATCTAATTCCTAATCCTTTAGTTAGATCTAATTGAGAATAAAAGTCAAATTTTAATATTTTTGCAATTTGAATGAAAATGGTCCAAAACATGCAATTTTGCATGTTTCCTTACAATTTTTATTTGTAGTCACAAAATTTGCTAATTGGTTATGAAAAAGATTGGAAAATGTGTTTTCCAAAATTAGAGTGCATAACATGAAATTAGTCTTTGATCAAGTCTTTGGGCTTGATTGTAACAGAACACAAAAAAGGTCGAAAAACGCCCTAAAAATGCATGTTTTTGGCCCTATTTCAAAAAATTGACCCAAGTATTAGAATTTGACTTTCACTGCCAGTTAGAACTAACTAAATTATTAGGATTTAGCTATGTTCATTTGGCAAAACAGGATATTTTTGAATCCAAAAAAATTAGTGCTGTATTTTTCTGGAATAGGGAGTAGGACTTAACCCGTTGGTGATTGGTCCGTATCTCATTGTTTATTGATAATACCCTCTTAATATTTGTATTACTCATTTTATCATGAAAGCAACTTCATTGACATCAAACCCAGCATTTTGTATGCATTTCAGGAAATACAGATTGGCTATTCTCTTACCACTTTCATCTTAAGAGTTGCAGTTAACAAAATGTACTGTTTACATGAACTTATGTTTGTGAACTTATCTACTTTTAAATTTATATTTTAAAAAACAAACAAACAAAACACCAATACATATTTTTCGTAACGTTGGCATTACTTTAAACCTTGCATGTCCTTGCAACTATAATGCTGCTCTGAATAATTACATGCACATGTTAGCAAAAAAAAAGTATAAAACTGGAAAATGTACATGCTACAAAAATAATTGTACTGAAAAGAAGTCCTTACACAAAAAGGTCTAGATATTCAATTGACAAACTGTCAATTCATCCTGAAATTAAATAAGGGCAGAAAGGTCTTAATGTAGTGAATTTGTCAAAAACAAAGGTTTGTGTTGTAAAGGCCTTATTACAACTTAACACAATCAATACCGAATATGTAAAGCATTATTTTTAGGGGATTAGTCTTAATGTTAATAGATATATTAGGTAATTCTAGGCCAATTTGGAATATTTGGCATGCTTGCAGCCCTGCGATAACATGTATAACACAGTCCAGAAGATTACATGCACATGCCTTACATTTCGTACAGGCTTAGTACGCTACATGGATGTAACAGGTAGGTACTGCCAAGAATTAAATAATTTACCTATAGTATCTCAGGATTCTTGAAATCTATTAATTGATCTTTAATGACATATATAGTACTATACCTATTAGTTGTTTCCCGTTTGTCAATGCAATACTAACAAATATTACTTATTTGAGGTCATATGACATTCGGGTCAAACGTAATACGACCTCAGCCCAGTAATACCTTTACATATTGCATGAAAACAAACAGGGATAACAATTTTATCATTTTGTAGACATGAATTTAATAGCCTAGCAATGCTGTATCAACACAATCCAAAAATAATTATGTTATACCCACAAAATCTACAGGTGCTTCTTAATTTTTCACCTGCGGTGGACCCTTCTCAGCCACCCATTGCCCAGGGCAAAGTGTGCACGTCATCACCAGGGCACGATGTGAGCGACGCAAAATAGGACGTACATGTCGCTTTGTATTACTAATTCGTCAAATCCGTACAATGCAATATGGCAATATATTAATTGGCTCTCAAAAAGTGTTTCATGTCTGTTAAATGATAAACATATAATACATGTATTGAACAAAATGCACACACCTACAATACAAGTGAAGAGTCTGTATTATCATGGAGCTGCTGATAACAGCAATACATATTCCTATAACAGTACTGGTCTTAAGGAAAAAATGAAGTGGCCAATCCCCACTCATGTTCATTAGTGGCTTTTGAGTGAAGTTTGAGTGGGTTTGAGCGCTATGTGATTGAGCGACTAAATGTGTGTGCATTTGAAGTGACGTTTGAGTGAAGTTGCCTGAAAATTGAGTGAAGTTTAAGTGAACTTTGAGCAGTACACAAGTGTTTCACTTATTTTGGGCCATATCATTTTGCTGTATGCTAAAAGACTACTTGGTCTACCAGAGATAATTGATTCAACTTCGAAAAACTTCTTGGCAATATAACACAAAGTCACTACAGCATACATTATTTATTTGAAATAGCTGGCCTAAAGTGACAATTTCTGCATTCTATATTGTTCACATGAATCTAAAATATGACACCTGGCAGCTATTGCAGATGGGGCCTTCTTGCACTAACCCCTTAATTTATACTGTTATTTGATTCGCTGTAACTGTCATAATACAGAATGGACAAAATCATATCATGAGCAGAGTGCAAGGCCATCATAAGTGCAGTAGAATCACGGAAAGAATGTAATAGCTGCCTTATGTAAAACACCTTATGTTTGCAACACAACATCCTTATTGTAAATTGTTGATGTTCTGCATTACTTTCCTGGCTTTACATATACATGTAGGTGACCCCGGAGCTACGTCACTTCCGGTCAGGAGCCAAACCACAGGGCGGCGCAAAACCCAAACAACAATACAACATCGGCATTTACGTTTTGTTTGTTGTCAACGGCATATAACCCGGAACTTACCCGGATGACCGTGGTGACCTATAGTTGTGGTTCTTAATGTGTTATCAATCAAAAGTACACTGATTAAAATATTGCCAATGGCAGCTATTACATTCTACTGCACTTATAATGGTCTTGCATTCTGTCCACGATATGAGGCCTAAACTACTCTGAATATATCTGCAAATTCCTGCACATAGTAAAATAGCCGCATATAGTACAAAAGACAAATAAGACTAAGCAAATTTATTAAAAACAATATAATGCAATAAAAATGATTATTTTAGCACACATAGTCCACTTGGATAAAATACCTTCTCACTGGCCGATCAATATCAGACTGTAAAAGTGGTAAAATTTTGCATGTATATTTTTGCGCTTTGCTGACTTTGAACTACTTTTTAAGAATTTATGATTATGAGTTTTCTAACATAGACAAAGGACATAT
Organism: Amphiura filiformis; assembly: GCF_039555335.1. Lineage (NCBI taxonomy): Eukaryota > Metazoa > Echinodermata > Ophiuroidea > Amphilepidida > Amphiuridae > Amphiura > Amphiura filiformis. Next base: position 13,619,799 of record NC_092634.1, read on the forward strand.
TTGTGTGTTTTTATTTTCATGGTAGTTGTGTTGAACATGAAAAGCATGAAAATTAAAGTGTCTTGAAAATGTCCACTTTTACAGTTCTGGTTACTTGGCACATCTACAAAGCCAAGGTTGTGACTTCTTGTATACCATGGACTAAAACAGTGGGAGGGAAGGCAGCAGTTAGCATATCCAGCAATTGAAGGTATTGTTCATGCTCCCTCTCATCAGCAGACGGTAGGGGCAAGTAGCAGAATAATACAGCCGTCTTTTGGGTGTAACTTTTGACTAATCGATTCAGAGCATGGATGTAGTTTTCCGATACATTTGTGATCAAAGACGTTGGGGAGGTTGGCAAGTCTTCATCGATCCCCGATTCAACCATGTTTTGAGTGTTCAAAGTGATAACATTCTGCCACGGGACAGAGATGATTTCCGCTTTTATGCGAAGCTCCTTTAGGAATCTTCCTAGCTTCTCCTTTCTATTGGTGTTAGCTACTTCATCCAGCTCGCTACATAAAAATACACGTAACTTCGTCTGCTTCTTCCAAGCTGGTACCATATGCAGAACGCAGGCTACTTGCAACAAGAATATACACGCTGTGTCCAAGTATCCAACCGTTTCTGGTTTGAAGAAATTCACTGGCCATACATCGATGTAAGAAGGCTCTCCGTTGCGTGTGATCTTGTCGCGATCTAGCTCGTAAAAATACCGCGTTAGGCAGATATTCTTCTGTAACCTGATGCAATCTGTCATGATCTTAACATACTCAATTGGGGACACAAGTTTATCATATCCTGGTTCCCGAAGTGGAGGAAATTGGTTGAAGATGTCTACATCTTCGTCATCTGTTGGTGACTGAGGGCGGTTGACGCCACATTTGATAAATGTGTCTTCTGGAGGATCATCATCATAGAAACCTAGGACCACTGTGTTGGGTTTCATACCTGTGTAAGACAAACAATATGTGTCAATGTTTTGGAAAATAATTTGATAAAGTAGCTGAATATTTCATATTTGTATATGATATTCAATGGTATTTCAAGTGAATGATGTCAATAGTAGTTGTGACCTATTGACTTCTTTGAACTGATGTGCCACAAGATGAAAATTGATCAAATAAGTATATGATGATGTAAAGACTTGGATGCCCATCTAATTAAAAGTATGTATAATTAAGTTTCCTGGCAATGTCAAAAAATGAGAAAATTGACTGCTTGTCAAAGTTACGGTAACCCCTAATTTTGACTCTTAGGAAACTGGAAGTACACCAAAATGTGTGGGGTGTGTGTGTAGGGGGAGGGGTATGTGGGGGAGGGAGAGTGAGTATAGTGGGTGTGATTACTATATAGCTACAATCAACGAATTTAATAGTTGGTACACCTTGACAATATGTTGCAACTCTTCATTGCCGCTCTGATAATTCAGTGAAATTAGTATAACTATGTTTGATGAGAAGTACAAACCTTCTCCTTTCCCCTTCCCTCCCCCATTCCCCCTCAATCAATGTTGGGGAGACTGGAGAGCCCAATGGAAAAAGTGCTTTCATCAACATTGAACTGGGGGAGAGGGGTGGCGATTTACATTTAGTATGCCAGAGTGTGCCAACATTAATTTCGTTGATTTTAGGCCAATCATGCACCTACCTCCTAGGCCAGCTAATCTCATTAAATGTTGCACTCCCTCCCTTACTGTTGTTGCTAGAGTTAGTTCAGTGAATGCCTTCACATGTAGTGTGTCAACCAGCTTCAGCCATGCAGGTATTTCTTCTTGCACCTGCAAAAAATATGCAAATCAATTGAATTTGAATGTTATAACAACCTAGGAGAGCAAGCTGGGAAAAGTAGCAAATAAAGATAATACCAACATAGATCATTTTGATAACACATTCAATTCCATATGACATGATTGGAGCAAGACACAGCAATATTTTAATGAAATACTGTAAAACTTTAAAATGACCAATAAGCTATTCGCTAAGTGTTTCCTTCCCAATCTGAAACTGGTTTACTGAGGTGTAACGATTTAAGAGGCTTGCTCTGTGCTCATTTATAGGCTTGTGAATGGAAAAATCAATGGATATATTACCATTTTTAAAATTTGACTTTTTGTCAACAAATGGGATGCAAATTGAAGTGGCACTATGACAAGTAAGGTATCAAACTGTGCATCGAGAATTATCCTTGTAACTCTTAATTTATCTTATTGGGTGTTGATATCATCAAGAAATTGCCTCTTTTATGGGTAGTTTAGAATAAATGACTTACAGGGTCCGTTGGAAACTCATCCAGTGTCCCAGTCTTCACATGTCCAAGGACAAACAATCCACTCTTCTTCATGTCATTGACAAATCGTATCAGCTGACATCCTGAGCGTGGATTAGATATCAGTAACAACATCTGAGGGCGCCAGAACTTGACATGATCTTTACGTGTGTCCAACTTGAGGAGATATTTACGCACCTGAGAAGATAAAAAGATGATTTTGATTCATTGGTTAAATTGGGTCAATAGTAACATTATCAGGCATAAAATTTGCCACATGAGAATAATCCACTACTAAATTTCAATATTTAACTGAGTTTGGTTGCATAACTTGGCATCAATTGAAGTACAAAGTTACACAAGCTTGTGTCAATTCACAAAAATGTGTGCCATACTATAGCAGATTCAGCCCATCGCAGAACGTTTTTCAAACAAATTCATTAGGCTACCAGGCGATCATGCATATCACGCTAAAGACGAGGTACAGATTAAATACTGATTTAAGTACCCAACCAATCATTATCCATACCCAACACACACCCCACTCACCATGCTCACATCACCCATGCTCACACAAATATAAACCACCTAATCGCAATATACTCACACATACATACATCATATAATAAAAGAAAAATGGCATATATAAATGATATAGAAAATATATATAAAAACTAAATTACTGTTACCTTTGATCATGTCACATATGTAACATATATTACTTACCTGATGAAATATTAAAGCTTGTGTGACATAACCCCACTCTGATTCCGGTACACGCAGATAGATATAAATAAACAATGCTAGGAATACAACCAAACTAATAGATGCAAAGATAGCATTGGTAAGGAACATCATTGTAAGACAACCAAGGATGCCAAGTAATGCTGAATGCCAGGAGAAGAAGTGAAATGATGGTCTGTACAGGAGTCAAATATACCACAATAACAATATCAGTTTTGTACACCTGTGTTACTGATCGGACATTTTATCTTTCAAAGAACAGACACCGATTAGCAAATTATTCAATGATATAACCTGTACAGCATATGCAAATTTTATACAATAATTAAGGTGCTTGTGTCGGTCCAGGACTTTTTTGGTGTAAAATGGTGTTTTGATGTGCAAGAGTGGATGTTGAGGGCTCTATAACCTCAGTTTTCCATCAGTTTTAAGCTTGTAACCAAAAATGCACCTTATTATTATTCTAACTTGCATAGCAATATCACAACTTTAGTTAGAAGAGTGTTCTGGTCATAGACTAATACAGACTATTTTCAACAGTCTAAGTCCCTGTGAATTGTATGCTGTGAATTCTTGCATATTCATGAGGGCCGATTGTTCCATCCCATGTCTAACAATCACGCCAGTGTTGCATGCCTTGAAATAGAGCTTGAGTGTCTTCGCATATATGTGGAAAAATATGCGGTACGCGTATAGCAGTTTCGCCTGTCGCATTCATGGAACGATCAGCCCTCATGCTGAGACTTTGACTGTTTGGAGCTGGTCTGTTATCTCTTTCATCCATGATTCTGGTATTCAATCATTTCTATGGTTCTCTAATTATTTTTTGTTAGTATCCACGTTTCATAGCGGCAAGGACTGAAATATCCCCAATTTTTTCCCATAACTGACCACTCTATTGCACGTGGTGGTATAAGGAGTTCTGGTTCTTTGGTTTTAGTTATGTAGTCTCAACTCAAGATCCACAAGACATACAATCTACAAGTGCAGTATTGGAAGGTGCACATTGCTGTTTTGATCAAAATTCTTGTTGCTTCACACAGATGCTGCAGGGTGTCTTGTGTCAAGTTCAGAGTAACACCATGTTAGATTTCACAGTTGCAGATTTGAATCAGTGCGTTTACGCAGTTGCGTCGCCACCGTATGGGCAAAATCATTCTTCGAATTTGAATCTGCCACTGAGAAATCCAACATGGCATTACTCTCAACTTGAGATAAGACAGACTATAACAGTGCTTCACAGAGATGTACATACCTGAAGTTAGGAGCAGATGCAATGTCTAAGGCCATACAAGCCAGGTTGGTAGCTGCATATGACAGCAGGAAAAATATGGTGACCAATGGAGCAATTGTGTTCAACTGGCCTAGCAAAAGCACACACTGCAATGATTAAATAAAGGTGTAATATTATTTGACACTTTTCAACATAATAAATATGTATCTAATGATAATTGATGCAAAACAAAGGTCAAATTTACAAGAGATTGCAATGTGTTATATGCTTAAAATTTCAGGAGTACTTAAACTCATCATGAATTTGTGTTTAATCCATGGGAAAACTGACATATTGTGTGGTGCAAAATTGATCCTTCAGGATGTTTTCGGTAATGTGTATTTGTTAAAATGAGCAGTTATGATGCCTTCACCAGAAAAGTGATGAACATCATTCAAACTCAGAGGATGATTTAAGTACTACCCAACACCCCACTGGCTTAACTGTGCAGTAGGTGAGCAGTGTGAGTAACATGACACCACTGCTCTGCTATACTGCATAGAAGTACATGGTTAAATTTGAATTTGTACAGTTATATTTACATTAAAAACACTGTGAACATGCTGGTCAATTTCACATTTTATGTTATCTACAGATGGTGTGAATTATCCTTTAAACACACATCACTTTTGTTCTGAAATCGACCAAATAATAATGACACACACATAATTTTAAAACAACATCTTTTGCATAGTATTCAATGGGATTTGAAATGCAAAGTGGCAGTTGAAACTCTAGTGATAACACTTTTGTAATGCATGATGGGGCTTCCTTAAACCATCCTCAGATTCAAACTATAGATTTTAAACTATAGATTTTAATTTTGCCAGCTATACCAAGGTTGCCAATTCAAATTCAGGCAGATGCAAATTCAGGCAGATACACTGGGATTTTTATGTGCGCCGGCCGCTCTAGGGAAAAAATTAAACATTTGTTCATCCTATCCCAGATAAAAAACCCTTTAAAAGGGTTAAGCAGCGCCAAAGATTTATCATTTAAATATTGGTCCAATGCAAAACCCTTCCATATACCAAAATCGCTGAAAAGGTACCCTAAACCGTGGCACATCCCAGTATACCTCCAACCAGGAGACCCCTCCCCACGATATTTTGTATCGTGTATGATCATGAGAATAATTGAATGTTTCAGATGACCTTGCTTTTCCTTGTGTTTATAACACTTTTTAATCAAAGTCTTTTACTCCCGTCCTCTATCAAAATACAATCATGACATGACATGAACTGGCGGCACGTTAAAATAACATTTAACCTAGTTTTTGACCCCATCGTCTCCATCAAACTACAATCATGAGCCCTCATGAGCACCCCTATACATCAATCATCATCCGAAGATTGAAGAATGCTTTGCCAATTGATAACCAAGGCATTCGTTTCCTAGGCCTACTTGACAACATTTTATGCAGAACAAGTTTATTTGGTGCTCAATCTGGCTAACATGCATGACCATATGTGACGTGTCATGTCAAAAGGAGACACTTTTGGGCAGGATCATCAATGGAGAAATAGCCAAAAATCTGCCGGTGGGTGATTTTTTCACAATTTGGGTTTGTTGCAAATTTGTGATGTTATTAATGCTAAAAATATTGTCTGATACTTTCAGACCGGAATATAACTGGTATCTTGAAGTTTTTGAGACATTTTTCAAGTTAATTCCTACTCTCAACATTGTCAATAATATTTTTAAAGGCCGATATCTCAATTTCCAATTTTATAATACCATAACTTTCAACTCAATATCTTCGCTTAGGAATGTCCGATTTCATTGGGGAAAACGGCGTTGTGGAGCAAAATATCTCTTTATTTAAGATATGTAAAAAACTCAAAATTCATAACCTGCCCAAAAGTGTCTCCTTTTGACATGACACGTCACATATTATTGTTGACTCCAATTCGTTTATTCCACTCCACTGAATACCTGCGGTGAACTACAACAGGCCTATAGGCCTACTCACACGCAAAATACGGGAGTTGTGAAAGACTGTTTATATCAACTGACCATGCTGATAACCAACATCAAAATGATGACGTAACAGCTGTTGCTCCAGTCGCTAGTATGCTTGACTCGTAATGCATTATGGGGGTTTCACTCTCATGTAATCTCTTTCTCAGTCAGTTACCGACATGTATAACAAACCCATGACAAATAGAGAGTGGGCATGCGCCTACGCTGCATAAGGTACCAGATCGTGCTAAAAGCTTGCCGCTGTGCATTGTCAATGGTGTATCAAAAAGTTGCGGGATATTGCCAAAATCGTATGTAAGCCATTTCGGTGAAATTAAATAGGGAAGCATCACCCGGGGGCGCTGCTTCAAAAACTAAATATAACAATTTCAACAAGTAAAACACTTGAGTATTAGGTTGATCCTTTGTTTTAACATTGCATTCATTCCATCTATAGTTAAACTACAAACTTCTTCAGAAGAATCTATTCTCTAACCAAGACCATAGATCAGTCAATTTACCTGAACAAGGAACCATGATATGAGTACTGCCACCCATGGATTGCCACTCCTGGTTACACCCCATTCAACTGGATACAGTAGTATACCTGGAAAATCAAGAAACATATAAAAACTTTAAAAAGTAGGCATACATCGGTACCAGCACCATTTTCTGATCAATCCCAGGAGCAGTGTGGCACACTGGTTAAGGTCTTTGCCCGAGGCTTTGATGTGAGAGGTCCCAGGTTCAATTCCCCGCTGGACCAAAAAAAACAATCTCCGCTCTCCCATGGTTCATCTGCTAATGGCGGGGCAGATGATCCATGATAAAAAAAAAGACCTTGTTACAGTCGGTTCCTATCAGGGTAATGCCCGGTTGTCGGCTACACTTGCCTGTCCTGTAAAAATACCCCGACCAGCTATCTACGGCAACCCCCTTCACCAGGTCACTTGTGCCTGGCCGAAGTTTTGTCAGCATTATCTCCTAGATTTCAGCTGTTAATGCCTAGATATGCTCAACATAAAAAAGTGGACCTTTTTAGGTTGTACAGATTTTCTGGCTTAAAATGTTTTTTTTTGCACCCCAAAATTTCATGCATTTTTAGGATATATATTAAACATCTTATGGACAGATAAGCAGAATCTATGCTAATTGTTTTCTTTATATATGGACATTTAATGTAACACAAAGTCTAAATACATGGGCTCCCAACCTTATTTACAATGCGACCCCATTTACGAAAGTCGGATAATTCATGACCAAGTCAAGATTGCTTTACATCTTTAATATTCCTGGGTAGCCTGGTGACCCCAAATTTTGATCTCAAATAACCCACTAATTGGGAACACCTGCTTTAATTGTAAAATGCTTACCAAATAGCTGGTCTCTAGCTAGTGCTATGAGCACACGGGATGCCCCGATGAGAGTGCTAAGAGATGCTGACAGAGTAGCAGCAAGTACACCAACAGCAACTAAGGGTGGTACAACATTGATGTCTTGAAGAAATCCATAATCATACAACAGCAAATCTCTGTGGAGAGATGGAATATTGACATTTATTACCACTCATGTCTAAACTGTACATTGGCTCATTGCTATTCACTATTGCTAGCATCTGTATTCATGCCTTTGAAAAAAAAAGCGCAGTGATTTATAGTGCGCTACACACAGGCACAACGCCTAGACGTTGATCTACGAGCCTCAGCACACTTTACAGGTTGTCGCTGACCACTACGGACCACATCATTCCATAAACCATTAAACAACAAATCAGGGACTTTGCTGCTTCAAGAGCGCACACCCTAGACATTCCACAAATAACCATCGCAACCAGGATCAGCTCCCAGAGCGTTGTACGGGTTACAACGAGACAAATTAGCAGTAAGTTCCTTGTCCAGGGGAATTTGAAGCTAACTCAATTTTTCCATGAGAGCGTACTATTAGGCACCGCCAGGGTTCGAACCCGCAACCTCTCGCACCATAGTCGAACGTCTTATCGATTGAGCTAACTTGATTGAAGAATAATCCCAACGGCACTTATGCCACACAATGTGATCTCACTATTGCACCTTAGCCAGACACAGTATGTGTGTTGTGCTCATTTAGGGAAGCAATTGCTTTTTCAAATACCAACCTTTGTAGTATTGTTACCCCCCCCCCCCATATGATGTTGTAACAATTCAATGTATTTAGAAATACAAATAAAACATATAACTGTAATTTTCACTTATCTGGCCACCACTTGGTCCCATCATGGCCAAGCTGGACTGTACATCCTTCCAGTAGAAGACATGCTCAATATACACTCAAAATATTGGACCTGTAACATGTCTACCAAAATATCTATCTTTAACTTTCTAGATTAAAATAGCTGACTTCCACCCAACAAAGATCACCCTAGTAACACTATACATGATAAGGGATACAACATAGCTAATGAGAAGAACAGTACACTTACTTTGAACATGTGTAGCTAATCAGCACAGACAATACAGCATAGATTATCCCAGTAAATATGCACGCAGCCATAGTTCCCAACGGAATGGCTCTGCTAGGATTTTTAAGCTCACCTACAAACACAATATACAATGGATACAAAAACGTGGGATCATCTAGAACATAATATAACCAAGAGTACATTAAACTTGCCAGGCATTTTGAAACTCAAGATGACCACCAAACCAAATTAGTTACATTCTGGTAATGATTTTTATGGAATCATAAACACAAACATTTGTATTGACACCATTTTGATTCTTGGATGTTGCTCACAAGTCAAGATACAGTAAAATTCCGTCTACAAGCATATATATGCCTCTAAACGAGGTTTTTTTGACACAAGAGACAAGAGGCAGACACTCTCAACAAAAACGTTATTTGGAGTTTGAACAACTATATTACTGATAAAGGCGGTTGTACAAACATGTATATTTGTAAGACCAATCTATTGCAATGTTTATGAGAAGGGTATTAGCCTTTCATATCTTTTGTTAAAAAAAACCTCGTTTAGAGGCATATATGCTTCTAGACGGAATTCTACGGTATAGGGCAAAATATGATGAAAATGGTAGCCATTTTCAAATCTAATTAATATTATATGGCAACTTGGTGGAAAAATGGGAACAACTTCATTTGATCTCAATACTACATGAACCTAAACAAAGACAAAAAAATTGAAATGTAGCAAACTAAATAACAATTGGATCCATAATATTCAAAGCAACCATTTGTTCTTTGACATTTTCATTCAAAATATTGCCTAAGAAAATGTCAAAATATATTTCATTTCAATCACTTATAGCAATGAAAGTCAGTCCACAGTTTTCAAAACATTTTCACTTTCCTGTTTTTTAATCTTTGAAACTGATTTGACCATAAACATGATAAATCAATATTTATCAAATGTGGCATTTTGTCCATAAATCATGATAACTCCTACCCTATCCCAAATAATAAAATGAAATTAAAATTTAAAAAGTCATTTCACATTTTTGAGCTACAGTGTATCTACAGAAGAGACATTGACATTAAGCCTCTACGCTGTGCTCAACATTGATGCTAGATACATACACACATAAAACACTGATAAAGAGTTGCATATTTGGTAAACATATGATTACCAAGTGTATAGTTGCATTAAATATGCCTCCTCCAGGTGTGATGAATGACCAATGGTATGATTTTATATACCAAGACACAGAGCACTAAAGTTCAGACATATGTTTGATTGCATACTAAGATGGCATTGCATCTTTCCTTTCTTTGAGGAGTGCAATTTTGCAGCCACATACCCTCTCAACAATTTCTGGTGGTGGCAACTTGCTGAGGAAAAAACCTGAATTTAATTGGCAAACATCTGTATATTAAATTCAGACTTCCTCTTTCCCCAAGGTACATTTAGAGGTGGGTAAACAGGTAAAGAAACCATGAGAGTACATTGCAAGTACTCCGTCCTTTGAAGGGGATGTTAAATTGTTAAGCGGTCAGTCCCATGTATGTACAGAGAGTCACACCTACATGTTTATATCGCAGTCAGTTTCAAACAGAGTAGGATGAAAACTTCCAACTCTCACAATCTGTCCTAGTTACATGTAATAAATAAAGTCAAATAATAAAATAATAAATAAAATAATACCATCTTACCTGACATATTAGCACCAGCCATGATGCCTGTGCAACCATTGAAGATGATGGCAAATACAGCAGCAAAACTAAGCTTGACACCTGTGGTGTAATCAGGAACATCGTATCTACCTAATGGGTGAACAAAATAAAGAAAGTCATTTGCTGGTGTTCTTCAAACAAAGTCAAAGCCTTGGCAAATAAAATAAATACAAGAGGGTGACCCACTATACACTACATATGGCCACACCATCATTTTCTAAATGGAAAAGCAATGTGTGTATTGAAAGATGTAAACACAGAAGAATACTGAAACAACTGAATAGTAACTGTGCAAAATCCCTACTTGTATTGAGCTGTATTTGTTATGAATCTGAGTATGCTTGACAAAGTAATTATCAAAAGATTTTGGGCATAATTCTGTTATAATCAGGGGTGTGAATGAAGCTTTCCAAAAAACACAAGAAAAAACGCTGAAAAAAAGTATCCATATATGTGTTCTATATAAAGTATCCATATAAAAGTATCCATACATGCATTCAAAGCACGCAGAGCGAGCTTACCTACCAATTAAATGCAATGGCTATTCCGGACTGTCATGCTATTCATGCATATTTCATCACAAATATTTGAAGATTATAAGCTTGTATTTCATTGCATTAATGTGAGCGTCGATTTCACACCCCTGTATAATTAGGGTAGTACCGGGGTATGTGGGGCATTCCAGAATTACTCCCCTTTTGTATTATGTTTATACATACACTACAAGAATCCTATTGTGGCAGCCTGCACAGGTACACAGTCGCCATGGTACTTGACTGGTCTATTCAAAACACCTACCCAGTACCAATGCTGTTGCTCAGGACCCACCAGCAGGGATACTGCACTGGTACTACATTGGTACTCCTCTGGTACTGCACAGTACCAGGCAAGTACCTTGGTGAGATGTACCTATGCAGGTGGCTCCAATAGGAATCTTATAGTGAAATTTACATAAACACCCCTAGTTCAAGCATAAAAGTATCAAACACATTCAGTTAACCCCTAGTTGAAGTACTACCTGCCGATCTAACATTGCATCTGATTGGTCAATTATGCGATATCTTCACTTTAATCACCAATCAGAATGGAGCTTTGCAAATAATTCAACCCAATTTTTTTGGATGGTGAAATTATTCTAACAATGTTCCTGATTGGTCCAATTGATAATGTACGTTTTTTTTTACCAATAGGCAGGTAGTTCTCATGGGGTTAAGTTCAGGGAAAAGTCCATTGCAACTTACTTTCTAGATTCTCCTCAAATGTCTCTGCTTTAAACCCTGTGTAGTTTGCCTTTGTGTCATTCTCCTTGTTCTCAGCCCTAATCTTTATATCCATTGGGCCCTGAATGAAGAAGCTCAGGAAGACTGAAAACAAAGAGATGTTCACAATGCAGAATATGATGAAGGATGTGCGCGCAAACATCTTAGCACCGATCATGCATACTCCAAGACAGAACAAGAGTACACACGATGAGTAGAGTAGAGTCCACCACTGGCCGCTGGGGAGTGGCGGTACGTGATCGTTGATAAGAGCACCTGAATAGAAAAGAGTGAAATAGAAGACAAAAGAGGATTAGACATATAAGGTAGTGTTTCATATCATGTTGCTGCCAAAATTGAGAAATGGAAAACATGATGAATGGGCATTAAGATCTTACATTCATAGTTTTGAAAAAGGTTATAGAGGGCAATAATCAGGGCATTGGATCTCTGGTACCACTGTACTATCAGAAATAAGGAACAGAATTGTTGATCTCTTCCTCTAATTTGATCAGCTAGTAATCAGCAGGAATTATTAGGCTTTTACCACTATGCCAAAAATTAGACCTATGTTAAGAGTGATATAGTTCATCTGTCTGGTCTATATTTTGCGTGTTAAAGAAGTAGACAAAGTATAGAACTTCAATTAATAATTTGTGATGCTTCTTGCAAGATGTCACACGGAAATTCTCCAAATAAAATAAATTGATATTATCCGCGATGTTATAAGGCCTGCCAATTACGAATTGATCAAACTATAGTGGCATACAATAAAGATTCGCCTATAATCTTTTTATGTAAACTCTTAATGGTACCACGTCTAGTACCAGCAATCCATCAGAGTGCTGAAGAAGTGAGCTTGGATAAGTCACGAAAATTACACGTAAGTGTGAAATCAATTTGCTTGTGTGAATCGGTTAAAATTTTACACCAATATTATTATCTTAATGAGAGCTTATATTAAGCGTACATCACATATGTACTGTGTTGAAATACACTTATCCCTGATTTGCTACTGAGGCGATCTGCTGTTGCCAAGTGGAAATTTATTAATGAACTTTGTACCATACGTCTTGTTAGTTCTTTACAACATCACGGTAGTACGCACTCGTCAAAGGTTTACAGCAAAATATTACATGTATAATGGTGCATATGGGTTCCCTCGACATAACTGGAATTTTAGCCAGAAACTCAAAGTGCCCTCCTGCAAAAATCTCACCAGCAAATAAGGGCAGGGACACTTATTTCTGGTTAGATTTTTTAGAGGGAGCTCTCTATTTGAACGTGAAATTTACCTCAAGGCAAAGGAGCACATGTGCGCCATTTGCTAAATCCTTAAGGTATAAAAAACATAACACACTCTCTCTCTCTCTCTCTCACTTGATAATAAACCTAAATCTAGTTACACACCCACACTCCATTAGTCCAGCAAGACAGAAATATAAACAATAATATTAGATGATTCTGCATTAAACATTAGATGCTTCTGTGTTAAAAATATTGGTTATTCAAAATTTAAGAAGTAGGCCTACTATGAAACTGTTGTGATTAGGCTATTAAAGCCATGTATCCATCTTTACTTTTGGCACTTGGATGAGAGTCGTAAGTGCACATAAGACAGCCGTTATTTGCCTGATGGTCTACCTGATCTGTATTGTTCCTGTACCCCTAACCAGGCCCGGAACCAGGATTTATTGGGGGGAGGGCAGATCTTGAAAAAGTGGACCTTTTTTTCAAAATGTGGACTTTTTTTGACCAAAAAGGCATAAAGAACCTTTTTTTTGTACTATGCTCACAAATGGGACTTTTTGCATTAAAATAGCTAAAAATGGGACTTTCTGCATCAAAAAAGGGGACTTTTTGGGCCTTTAGTTTTGGGGAGGTCTGCCCCCTTGCCCCTCCCCTGGTTATGGGCCTGCCCCTAACCCTTCCCCCCTACTCACCTGATGGTCCAAAATTGTCCTCAATGGCTTCTGTCAAACCAATACAATACAATGCACATGAGAAGACATTGGCTATATAAAACATTACACCTATGCTACCACCAAACTCTGGCCCTAGAGCACGACTAATCATGACTGATGATATAAACAGTTAAGGAAAATGCCACACATTTGGAAAAAGTGGCTCCTGGTCCTGTGATTATCTAGTGAACCAGGAGCCATATTAGCCCATATAAAGAGCTAAGAATCATTTAAATTTCAATTGTACACATTAAATACAAAACCTGCTTTAACTACCAGGCTCTATTTGGAAAAAAATGTAAAGCCTGCTTCATTTGATTTTGTTGTGAACCTGGAGCCAAAATGTTATGACCACTGGGCAAATGGCTCCTGGGTGCCTGCTTATTTAGAAGCTTGCATTTGACAAAGAAACACAGGCTGGTAAGAAAACAAAAGAGCCAGCTAAATTGATATTGGTGTAAGTAATAATATTGCAGCTTGAGGACAAAGTTATATCATTTTACCAGCCATATTATACAAATATTTACTGCTCATGAGGGATCTGGTGGAATCTATTTGTCCCCGAGGTGAACTGGAGACCGTGAGCCTACTATTTTCCCGAGACCGTCAGGTCGAGGGAAAATAGTAGGTTCACAATCTCCAGTTCACCGAGGGGACCAATAGATTCCACCAGATCCCGAATTTAGAGCAGTAAATATTTGTTTTATATCCTTCATTAATATATTCTTTGTTCATTAAACACAAGGCATAGGCCTAGGCATAAATGTAGGCTAGGCCTAGTCAAGGCTACGCTGGCCCTGCTTTGATTTGATTTAATGCACAAAGCACGCACACAGTTGTTTGTTATTTCACCATCAATATAAGATATTGATCAATCCTGATGTAACTCAGATTTATGCCATTAAACCGCCGTATTTAAGCTGCACTTCTGTGCTGCTTGTGTGCTTCGCAAGACAAAACGAATTGCTACACATTAATACCCCGGAACCGGTACTGATATCCCGTGTATGTGGCGAGTTGCACTGACCACTAGGAACTGCGACGCTGTTATGAGGTCATACGCGCTCCGGGACGCGCTCAGAGGGAGATAGTAAAACTATTTCCCGAGAGATAGTACTTTGAATAGTACCCCGTTCCCTCCTCAATCGGCTTTTTAACAAGTTTGCAAAATAGCAAAACTATTTTTGGTCACATGATACTCGTTTAACCAATTAATGAACGAGAATATATTAATGAGGGATATAATATTATTTGAGGGAGGGTATTGGAAAAGAAGAAAAACAAATAGAACTTAACAAAATAATCTGTACATCTATCATCTCATAACACAGATGACACCATTATATGACACCATGGCATGTGGATGTCTTGTGATAATTTGTGGTGATCATGCAAAACCATTCTCTGTTATCATTGCCTTAAAACAAACCACAATCACTATGGAACCAAGTATCTCAAAAAGGAAGTTGCTGACATCCATATTTTCATTACCCTACATCATATGACTAGACATTGTTTATACAAGAAATATACATAATAATGTATTAACTCTGCATCCTTAACAGAAACTGAAACTTCATAGTCAAATAATAATAGCATGCCATACATTTAAATCATTACTTCTGAGTTCAATTAATTACTACTAAGTATGTAACTACACAAGGAAAATTGAAAATTAAAAATCAACATTCTTTTTTCACCATTCCTTTATTAAAGGAATGGTGAAAAAAGAATGTTAATTTTTAATTAATTAACCAATTATATTGGTAACATTGAGTTATGAGTGATTGCAATTGAGTTATGTGTGAATGTCTCCTTTTATTAGTGAGCCATGACATACCTATTCGAATAAGTTTGATTAGACAAAAACAAAAGTTTCGTTCAAATTGTAAAACTTGGAAACATTACAAGATCTGGGAGCATGAGGAGCATGGTGAGGGAGCGCATAAATTTTCACCATTAACCATATTTACTCTACTCCCAATCTCCCATTGCTAAATAATCAGTCAATATTGAGAAGAATGCCTTTGGCAAAACAATGGTAGTTTTGGCAAAAAAGGAAAATTAGGGCAGGTGGAAATCAACTTTTATTTGCTTCACATTTTTGTACAGCCCTGCAATGATATGGGTAGATGTATTTCAAGATCCAATTCAATCAGCCAATTTGAACCTATAAAGAATTAAACTCAACTTAAATGTTTTAAAAAGTTAAATTCCAACTTAATTCTGTTGGCCTATATGCCACAGGTGCTACAATGTATAGACGTACACTATTATTTGTCTCCAGTATGAGGTCATATAGTGTTACACACACAGACCACTACAGACCATTCGCAATCAGTCAAAGTCTCAGCATCACCCGATAAATAGGGCCTATTGTTCCATGAAATGCGCCAGGCGAAACTGCTATGCACATACCGTGTAGTTTTGCGGTCTTTCGCATAAACGCGAATGCACACGACGCTGGCGTGATTGTTAGACACAGCATGATGGAACAATTGGCCCTCATGAATATGCAAGAATTCACAGCATACAAAACACAAAGACTTTGACTGGTTGCGAATGGTCTGTAACTTTCTTATACTATGGTCTGTAGTAGTCTGTGGTTACATATTTGGTTACTGACAAGAAACTTCATACTTGAGAAATTTCTTGATATAATATTTCAAAGGATACAGTAAGCTCCGCCTCCTTCGATGGCGCCATTAGTTGAGATTGCACTGATTGACAGCACTGTGAGAAGGACAATGAAGTATGCCAGTAAAAACATCCCAAGAGTCTCCAGCTCGCCAGCATGGCCAATGGCAAAACCTGTATGTATCAAGGAACAAACCATAAGATTAAACTTAAAAGATGGAACTTCCTTTTTTTGCAACTTGCTATGTTGTGTCTACAACCATTTATTCGCTAAATGTGATTCACTTTAACGCGAATAAAATATTTTCATACGTGCTGCCGCCGTTTCCCTAAACATATTAAGTACACACAAAAACAACATTCATCTATGGGATATGACGCCTTGCCGCAGCAGCTCCTCCGCCCTAGCTGATAAGCAAACGTGAAGCTTTCATCCTCATGAAACGCTTGAATAACCAATCAATCAATGCGATATTGTTATTATACAATCGCTCAACAACTTCTTTGTCCTCTCGATCCAGCTGATAGCTTCGTAAGAAAAAACCTCAGACGTCACCATCAAGTGTCACATGACCAGCCCAGCGGGTCAATTGCCTGATGAAGTCTGATGGCTACTTTTACATAAAAATTGCACCTGGTTCAACCAATTTAACTAGGAACCAGGGGACATTTCCAATCACCATAGGGGCCAATAAAAATAAAGATGTGCTGAATGGGTTAAATAAAGCACTGGTCGCTTAGAATTTGATATTGTTGGTTCACTATCCTGCTAGGGGCCAGTTTCAAGAGAAAAGTGTCCCCTGGTTAACTAAAATTGAGATGGAACCAGGGGCCATTTCAGAGTTTCAGAATTTCTGGTGGCCAAATAACTCCCCTCTACCACTTATTTTCACCCTTAGCAAGCAATTTTTGGCACGCCAGGAGGGGGCAAGCAATATTTGGCACACAATTTGGAAATTTTACCCCCGGACTCATAATTAATGAACAGCCCCTAAGATATCTTCTCGGGCCATACCTGTAAAAAGTTCAAGGAAGCTAAAACTAGAGATTATTTGGCAATTCAATTTGAGATATCAGGGCATGAAATGTGTGTTTAAGTTCTATCATATTTGACATGGATGTTACATTTATTTGTTTTTGGTACAGCACAAGGTCCCTGATTTGGGTCGATCAAACAATTTCAAGGCAAATTCATATTGAACTGATTCTACATACAATACATACATGAAGGTCTCCCTAATGTGCAAATTTGGAAATGAGATATGAATGACATTGGAATGACTTAGTATGTTTGTTTGTTTGTTTGTTTGTTGACTTCAAGTATCAACCAAGTGGAAAGTAAACAAAATTACTGCAGGTTTCGTAATGAACATGACTCAATGAATGATGATGATCATTGATGATGTAGTCTTTTACTCAAGAAGTCTAGCTTTAAATTTGCTCACTGATATACATGTACATTTTGTAGCTTCACACTTGAGGCTAGAGTCCATTTCATGCCTTTATATAGATCTCAAACTGATATGCCAATCTCTAGTTTTAGCTTCCTTAAACTTTTTACAGGTATAGCCAGAGAATGTATATCTGATATATCTGAGGGGCTTTGCGCGTATTTGTACCATAAACTTATTCTGTCGCCAAAAGGTGCTGGATACACCATACGTCAAGAATCCCCCATGTCATAAACAAATCTACGCCACAAGAATCTAGGAGGAACAACTTTGCAAGAGACCACCAATCACACTTATCTTGAGGTGGATTTGTCCAACGATGGCCATCAAGTTAACAAGGTGAAAGTTTCTGCCAACCGCAGTTTAGGTTTCCTCAGGAGGAATACTTCTTGTTCTAGAGACCCAAAGTTAGGGCATTCAACACCCTTGTAAGACTTCAGCTCGAATACAGTTCAACTGTTTCGGATCTGTACACACAAGACCACATCATCAGCTTGACAAAGTCCAGCGTTGGGGTGCCAGGCTTGTCTACAATGACTACGACTATAACAGCCATCCTTCAGACATGATTGCTAAACTGAAATGGGAGCCTCTGTCACTACAAAGGAAAGAGCGAAAAGACTCCTGGTGCTCCACAATGTTTTACATGGTCACCTGTCCATCCCAGCTAACGGAATCCTGCATCCAACAATACTACATGTCCGTCCCGTTAGGGCTCATATTGAAATACCCTACCACGCTTTCACACAGAAAGAAGGCAGGATTCCCCTCGCTAAGCGCTCGCCTCAGGAAAGCTCGGTCATAAAACGGATAGATTATATGCATCAGTGATACACCCTGCCCAGGATTTTAACAAAAGAAGGCTAGCACAGGAAAGCTGCAGGATGGCGCACACCTTCCTGTGTAAGGGAATTTCAATATGAGCCTTTACACCAACGACCGCACATTCCAAAGAATACCAGGAAGGATTGTTACAAATACTTGTTCTTCCCACGCGCAGTGTTTGATTGGAACAATTTGAAGTATGACATCATTTCTACTGAGAAACCAACATCTTTCAAGGCAAAGTTACAAAAACACCTAAGAGAATAACAATTTTTTATGCGCAGTTTGCGTACTCACATTCCTGTCTGGATTACTTCGATAGTTGTTGAGCAACGAAAGGAGTGTTGGAGAGTACTAGAATCAGAATAAGAATCAGAATCAGACTAATTAACAAGAGCCACCATCCAGTTGGAACAAAGAGTAGAGCTTGCATTTTGTAGCTCTACTTCTGGCTTTATGATTGTTATGTGATGTGACACTGAAATTTTGTACTACAACTTATAATGCATGTAAAAATATCGCAAGAAAAACAAAACTGTTTTCTGATAATATCAATTGAGACCAAGAGTGAGTTTTAAACATAAAACATGGAAGAAAGCCATGGTTAAAACAACTCCTGACAACTGGGGTTTGTTTCAATTGTGCAATACTACTATTACTAGTACATGTATAATGTTTTTGCTGAACCATGAAATGGTATCAGCCTATAGTGATCAATGTTTGTTACATGTACTTACTTACTGAATTATTTACTTACCATACTTACTTACTGACTGACTAACCTTTTGGTCTGAAATGGACATATTTCGAAATGCACATCATCATCATTCAATGAGTCATCATGTCCATATAAAAATTCATTGTAACATTTGCTGAGGAGGACGCCTTCAATATCTTTCAAAATTCTGTTTTTTACACGATAGTAATGTACCGGTACTTTAAGTTTAATATTATACTAACATACCCTGCAAAAATCATGACTCTATTCTAGGTGCTGTAATTTTGTCAAAATCCGAGATTTTGAATAAAACACAGGAACTGTCTTTTAATTATTACGATGGATATACGCCATGTTCATAAACACAGTATGTAGGCCCTACAATGTACATGGCATGCGGGACAGTGATACACAGTAGGGGCCTACACATCAACATGATAAAAGAATTGTACCATAGCAGGACCAACAGAGTGACACATATCAAGGAGTCATCTGCGCTGGTAGTAAATTCCAATATCTTTGCATTTCCTTGAGCATTTGTTCGGCTCAAAATTAAAAGGGGACATATCTGATACTGACAGTAAAAGCTGACATTTTATGAAAAAATATATCAATCTATTTTTATGAAAATGTTACAACATGGCTTTAACTATTGGCTGCTCATGATTCATCACTTAAACTTAAAGCTGAACATTGTGAGTCTGAAAATCTGGTCTGATTGCAAATCCACAAAAATTATTTTACAATTATTGTAAATATAATTGATAAATTCCATCATAAATAATAATTTAACTTACCAACACATAAAAATAAAACAACACTAAACATTGATAAAACACAGGGCACAAACACCCCAAAAAATGTCGACAGATTTCCGGAACTTCCATCTGGCCTACAATGTATTTTAAAGCTCAGATCAAGCCTGTATCTAAGCAAAGGAGATTTGTCGTTAGGCCGATGTGATGTTGGACAGCCGATCCACGTCCAGTATGAACCATCGGCTGCTGCATCCCTTTCGGTATCTCCGCCATACTCAATGCCCCGTGACTTCTGCATGGGCTTTCTCTAGTTCTAAGACCAGTAGGCTATTCTGCACTGTATAAAATGGTGATTTGAAGTAGGTGCATGAGAAAAGTCTTAACATGAAAATAAACAAACCATGAAACAAACCCATGTACAGACACGATACAAAACATTATTTCATTGTAAATGTAAAATGTGGGTAAAATCTGAATAAATAGAACACAGAAATCAAAGTTCTGAGCACGAAACAAAAATATTTCAAAGATTTTTCTGATGTATTCCTACTCCAACGATCTCAAACGGTGAAAGCTTCTGCCAACCGCAGTTTAGGTTTCCTGAGGAATATTTCTTCTTGTTCTAGAGACACCAAAGTTAGGGTGTCAACACCCTTGTAAGACCTCAGTTCGAATACAGTTCAACTGTTTGGGATCCGTACACACAAGACCACACCAATCAGCTTGACAAAGTCCAGCGTCGGGGTGCCAGGCTTGTCTACGACTATAACAGACATCCTTCACACATGATTGCTAAAAAGAGAATAACAAATTTGTATGCACACTCACATTCCTGTCCGGATTACACTACAAACCATAATCGACCTAACAAAAAAAAATCGACGTAACTTAAATCCCCCACAACAATGAGGAATTATCTCTGCAATCTTTTATGTTTTTAGGCATTATTAGGCAGTGTTAGGACGACCCACTTCAATTTAGGGCGGTATACAAAGCTGTTTTACCCAATCTTACGTCGCGAGTTAGGATGGCACCCAATTTTTTTTTGGGTGCAAAACCGCTGCGTTTTGCAAAACATCAGCTTGGTAGCATGTCAGCACTAGAAAGCCACGGGTATCAGCCAAACACAACTCCTACAATCGATCGATAGGAACCACTTCCGAGCCAGCTCAAGTGCGTGCTATAAAATCGATTTTGTTGTTGATCATGATCGCCGAAGCTCCACTACACTGTTTGTTCCAAATCAGGCATAGTATTTCTGCCGTGGAGTCGGTTATCCCAGCATTAAAAATAATATATGAACCGTGAATATAAGTTTCTTCTGTTTGCTTAATTTTTCCATGCGTGTATTAAAACTAGTAATAATTAACTTGCTTAAAAAAAATTGTAGGTTAAACCATGTGGTTAAAAAATGGACCATTTGTTTTTTAGAAATGACCGAACGAAGATGACAAAAAATGTAGCATGAGAAAAATATATTAAAACAAAAACAAAAATGCAGATTCAGGAGTGATCCTGGGGAAGTGACCAGTCAAATATGTAGGCCTATAATTATATAGGTCTGCAATTATTTAAACAATATTATAAATGTACGTTTAAAATTCATCAAATTCGAAATCACGATTTTTTTTTATGATATGATGAATTTCAAATAAATAAACTAGTCAATTATTAGCTTGCGCTGTTTGCAATAAATCTTGATATCGAACTCACCATGCTCAATATTGTTGACCGCATTAATAATCCTAGGTTGATTTGTCGTTCGTATGCTCATTTCGATATTTTCCCGAGTTTTTATTTCATTTACGTTTGGCCTTTTGTGGCCTAGAAGACCCACATAATAACGTAGGATATAACTCGAAGGTAGTTCCACAAAAGCATGCATCTGAATAGGTGATCAGAACATCAAAGTTCAGAATTCAGTCATAGATTCTGGAGCATCACCCAGGGCGGCGGTTCACATATTTATATCGATGATAATAGTTTTTATATAATCCTTCCATGATCAAATAATTTCTATTGTTGTCATATTTTATTTCCAATTTTAATACAGATTCCAGCAAACATTTTAACATAGTCATCAACTCAATCAATCCTCTCCAATCATGAATTATTATGATCATCTTTCAAGCGTGCCTGGATGTATGCAGTTTAAAAGATCCCGTCAGCTCCCCGTCGTCCGCGGTGGTCTTGCGAGTTGTCCTCCAACTCCAAGTTCCAACGCAAACATCGTCCAAGTTCCAGGAAAATAAATATTCTTCAATCTGATCTTTGGTCCGATGGATAGTCCGCATAAAATATTTGTTCTAAAAATGTAAACACCATGATTTCCAGATTGAAGCCCTGCCCATGTCACGTCTGATGTCTCTTGTTCGGGCGCGGCCGTGAGAAAGGAGTGTCAACATACCCACTTGACCTGATGATGCCTACGATGTCCTCATCCCAATGGCGTAGTTCAATAAACTATATTTTACAATCATAGTGCAAAATTTGACCTCAAGTTGCAAGGTATTAGTTTTTGTACCCAAGTTTTCAGAGGTCATTCAATGAATATCTATACAATAATACTGGTAGTCTGTGCCTCTGTCTGTCTGTCTGTGACTCTGTCTGTGACTCTGTCTGTCCGCCTATTTTCTCGGAGACTAGGGGTCGCACGTTCCTCAAACTTGGTGGGTGGGTGCAGCTGGACCCCACACAGAACAAGTTTGTATTGGTTAGTGTGTCAAGGTCACCCAAGGTCATCCAGGGGTCAAATTAGTAAAAACTGTTTTTCCTCGGAGACTGGGGGTCGCACGTTCCTCAAACTTGACGGGTGGGTGCGTCTTGACCCGGGACAGAACAAGTTTGTATAATTGGTTAGTGGGTCAAGGTCACCAGAGGTCATCTAGGGGTCAAATTAGTAAAAACTGTCATATGGGCATGCAACTTGGTGGGTAGGTGCATCTTGACCTAAGACGGAACAAGTTTGTATTGGTTAGTGGGTCAAGGTCACCCAGGGGTCATCTGAGGTCAGATTTGTAAAACTGTTTTCCGCCTATTTTCTCAGAGACTAGGGGTAGCACGTTCCTCAAACAATGGTGGGTGGGTGCATCTGGACCTCAGACAAAACAAGTTTGTTTCGGTAAGTGGGCCAAAATCACCCGAGGTCATCCAGGGGTCATATAAGGTCAAATTAGTAAAAACTGTCGTATGGGCATGAAACTTGGTGGGTAGTCTGGGTACAGTCAACTTTTAGAGTCAAATTTTTGGACGGTCATTTTGGGGTCATCCGGGGTCACCCAGGGTCATCTGAGGTCAAATAACTAAAAAAATATCGTATGGGCATGAAACTTGGTGGGTACAGTCAACTTTTAGAGTCAAATTTTGGAAGGTCATTTCGAGGTCACAAGGGGTCATCTGAGGTCAAATTAGTAAAAACTGTCCTGTGGGCATAAAACTTGGTGGGTACAGTCACCATCAGCCAGGTAATCGCGACAGCTGAGAACCGCCAAATACGGGTAACCGCCTAGTACAAATTTATTGGGGTTAAAGAACTGTGCCCTGATTAGATGAGCATGTTGTGGATCCTAGCGCCAGCTAGATGTTTATACTATCGATTTTTGGGTGTGTTCGGGGCGTGTATCATGATCATCCAATCACAGGTCCAATTTCTCAAGAGACGTATACCAAACTAAAATAGATCTTTGGAAGTACGGACAATAACAATGGGAAAAAAATCTTTGGCAATTGGCCAAACACCTGTGCATTTGAAGTTTGGAAGGGGTCGTTTCGTGCAGTGTAGATTTGTTCAGCTTTTAAATTCAAAGTCAATCAAGTCTTCAAGTTAATTAAAGTTTGTAAATTTAATTCACTATGGTCTTTGATTCCGATGTTCGTATTTGAAATAAATTTGGAGTGCTTGGGGGGTGGGGTGGGATGTAGGTCACTATGGTCTTTGATTTCGATTTTCGAATTTGAAATAAAATTTGAGTGTAGGGGGTGGGGTGGGGTGGGGTGTAGATCATTATGGTCTTTGAGTCCGATGTTCGAATTTGAAATAAAATTTGAGTATAGGGGTGTGGTGGGGGTGGGGTGTAGGTCACTATGATCTTTGGAGTTGATACTCGAATTTGAAATAAAATTTGAGTGTAGGGGTGTGGTGGGGGTGGGGTGTAGGTCACTATGGTCTTTAGAGTTGATACTCGAATTTGAAATAAAATTTGAGTGTAGGGGATGTGGTGGGGGTGGGGGGTAGTGCACTATGGACAAAGGAGTTGATACTCGAATTTGAAATAAAATTTGAGTGTAGGGGTGTGGTGGGGTGGGGTATAATTAAAATGTCAATTCCTGTTTGGAAATAACTTTTAATCATTGTTGTTTGTGTATATGCGTACAAGCCCCACCCCCCCCCAAAAAAATCTCAAATACTATAATTTGAGATTAAGATTAATCCTTAAAGTGGAGAGTATGTAATAAAATTTTGATCAATATGATGAGTCCAAACAGTGATGAATCCATAGCTTAAATCGGAGCTGTCCATGCTGGGATTTCCCGTGTGTTAAAAGGAGCACCGGTATAAGATTGAGCTATGGTGCTTTTACCTGGGCTTATACCTTGTAAGTAGGAGTGTGGGGGGAGTGTTTGTCATAAATTGAAAGTGTAGAATTCATTATTTTTATCTATGCCCGTGCAACGGGCATAGATATTGTATTTGTTGTGTTTAGTCTTGGCTTCTCCTTCTCCTCCTCCTCCTTCAAGACCAGTCCTTTGCACTCCTCTAGCTTAAGAACTAAAGTAGCCTCGGGGCCATACTTGGTACAATGATGGCCCATGACCCCTAGAACCCCCTCCGTAAAACCGCCCCAGTTTACGAAATGTTCCACTTTTTGCCGTAATTGTGTGTAAAATTAGTTAATCCCCCACCCCACCCCCCCTATGCACTTTGACCCAATGCCGCCCCCCCGAAAACAATTCCTGGTGCCGGCACAGACTATATCCTACACCAGACTCGTGTACACACCCCAACCCATCCACATCGACTCAGTTTCACGTGCATGAGCGCTAAAGTTAAAAATCTAGATTTTGCGCTCAATGGTTTATGGTTTTATGGTTTAGGGCATTTTAAGTTAGCGTTAGGGATGAGCTTAGGGTTACACCAAATGGTTTGATTGGGTCTAACAATTGTGGTAAAAAGAAGGGGAGGGGAGTGACAAAGGTGATGACGACGACGACAATAAATAAAACAGCCTCGATAATTGTCGTCACAATTTTCAGTGTTTCCTTGCACAAATTTCCTTTATTTGTTCTCTCTATATCCACCCATCCCTATAACACACACATTCAAGAACATACTCGCTGATGAAAGAAATGGAAAATGTTATAGCGCACATAAATCCGAATTTGTGTTTCATGAAATCTTCCATACTCGAATGTCACGGGAACTCGGGGGGGGGGGGGAGAATACTCGAATTACGGTGTTTTGACAGGGGTGTGCCGCTGGAACTCTGAAACCCCTATCCCTTTTTTTTTTTTCCTAAATGGTTGTTTTGACAAATTTTTCTAAAATCTGGACACATTTTTTTTCTCAAATCGGGATCCATGTTTGATTTTAATAACTCAGGGGCTGAGATTGTACCTGTTGGTCCGAGGTACCACCTTGGACCCTGAGCTACCGCCTCGC
The DNA here is from genome assembly GCF_039555335.1 of Amphiura filiformis. Lineage (NCBI taxonomy): Eukaryota > Metazoa > Echinodermata > Ophiuroidea > Amphilepidida > Amphiuridae > Amphiura > Amphiura filiformis. Next base: position 13,645,463 of record NC_092634.1, read on the forward strand.
ATCCCAAGCTACCACCCACACCCTGATCTACCATGCCGCTCCCCGAGCTATCACCCTGCACCCCGAGCTACCATCTTGGATACAGAGCTACCATATTGGACCCTGAGCTACCATCTCGGACCCTGAGCTGCCATCTCGGATTTCGAGCTACCACCTCGCACCCCCGAGCAACCACCTCGCACCCCGAGCTACCATCTCGGACTTCGAGCTGCCACCCCGCACCCCGAGCTATCACCCCGCATCCCGAGCTACCATCTTGGACCCCGAGCTACCATATTGGACCCCGAGCTTCCATCTCGGACTTCGAGCTGCCATCTCGCACCCCGAGCTATCACTCCTCACCCCGAGCTACCATCCCGCACCCCTGAGCTATCACCCCGCACCCCGAGCTACCATCTTGGACCCAGAGCTGCCATCTCGGATTTCGAGCTATCACCTCGCACCCCCGAGCAACCACCTCGCACCCCGAGCAACCACCTCGCATCCCGAGCTTCCATCTCGGACTTCGAGCTGCCACCCCGCACCCCGAGCTATCACCCCGCACCCCTAGCCCCGAGCTACCATATTGGACCCCGAGCTACCATCTTGGACCCAGAGCTGCCATCTCTGATTTCGAGCTATCATCTCGCACCCCCGAGCAACCACCTCGCACCCCAAGCTACCATCTCGGACTTCGAGCTGCCACCCCGCACCCCGAGCTATCACCCTGCACCCCGAGCTACCATCTTGGACCCCGAGCTACCATATTGGACCCCGAGCTTCCATCTCGGACTTCGAGCTGCCACCCCGCACCCCGAGCTATCACCCTGCACCCCGAGCTACCATCTTGGACCCCGAGCTACCATATTGGACCCCGAGCTACCATCTTGGACCCAGAGCTGCCATCTCGGATTTCGAGCTATCACCTCGCACCCCCGAGCAACCACCTCGCACCCCGAGCTACCATCTCGGACTTCGAGCACCCCTGGCACCCCGAGCTATCACCCTGCACCCTGAGCTACCATCTTGGACCCCGAGCTACCATATTGGACCCCGAGCTTCCATCTCGGACTTCGAGCTGCCATCTCGCACCCTGAGCTATCACCCCTCACCCCGAGCTACCGTCCCGCACCCCGAGCTATCACCCCGCACCCCGAGCTACCATCTCGGACCCCGAGCTATGATCTTGGACCCAGAGCTGCCATCTCGGATTTCGAGCTACCACCTTGCACCCCCGAGCAACCACCTCCCCGAGCAACCACCTCGCACCCCGAGCTACCATCTCGGACTTCGGGCTGGCACCCCGAGCTATCACCCCGCACCCAAGCTACCATCATGGACCCCGAGCTACCATCTTGGACCCCGAGCTTCCATCTCGGACTTCGAGCTGCCATCTCGCATCCTGAGCTATCACCCCTCACCCCGAGCTACCATCCTGCTACCACCCCACACCCCGAGCTACCACCACCTCGCACCCCAAGCTACCATCCCGCACCCTGACCTACCACCTCGCACCCTGAGCTACCACCTCGCACCCCGAGCAATCAACTCAGTCGCACCCCGAGCTACCATCTCGGACGTCGAGCTGTCCGCACCCCCAGATAGTTTTTTTTCCTTCATGTTACTTTGGGGGCTCCATATATTTTTGACCACATTTTCTCAAATTGGGACCCATATTTAGGGATTTTTTTTGGAAGAGTAAAACTCCCTCGGTCTAAAACCAACTATCTTGTTTCCAATCCCATGGCAACGGGTGATGTTCATGAGCCCCTTCCCCCCCCTCCATCTAAACCAGAGAAGATGAGCATCTCCTCTGGTCTAAACCAAAGTCTATATTGCTTCCAATGCAAAGATAAAAACAAAAGTCTTGCTTCCAACCCATGGCAACGGTTGAATGATGTTATTTTTGGAACGTTGACAACATACCATATGCATCGAGTTGTAACCATGGTGACCACGTAGATTTAACTGAGCGGTGTGTCCTTTGTGGTCCCTTTGTGGTCGACTTCTGGCACGTTCAAAACAACCAACCAATCACAAATGATGTGGGAAGGACACCTGATGATCATTTTATGAATGGGGCAACATATGTTTATTATAATTAGATGTCTTGATCCATGCATGAGTAAATCTTGAACATGATGGGAAATAGAAGCTTGGGTCTTTTGAACTTGGAAGATACGTACCTGGAATAAATCAGAAAGGAATAAAATCGGCAAAAATACAGCGATGGATTATCATCAAGGAAATACGAAATCGTGGACAATTTAGAATCTTGCTGATCAAAAATGACAGAAGGAAATAATATATTGTAATGATCGAATTATTATTACTATTATTATTTGTCAATTAATAATTTTGTTTTGAGATGAAAAAAGTGAAACATTCATCAGTTTTTTTAGTTTTTTCCATTTTTGTTGGCAACATTGTTTTTGCCAAGTAGAAAAAAACCCTCAGTTTTTATTAATTGCAATTATTATACAGCAACTATTTATAAAGCCAAGTGTAAATTGTTTGTAAACACGTTAAACGGACGGTACATGCACATAATTACACATGCTCATCATCGGGTCAAGTGGGTACGTTGACGCTACTCAAGACTTTCTCACGGTACTTCCATGATTTCATTTGGAGATGAACAGGAAGCAGCATGATGTTTTAAAATAATATTTTAATGTGGACTACTGGACTATCCATATCCTAGACGTTTATATCAGATTGAAGAAAATTATATTTCTTTGAACTTCATGCTTGGGTTGGACGACGAACTCGCCAGACCACTGACAACGCGACCGGTCTTTCCTGACATTGGTACCCGGCCTTGCCGGTAGGCCTAAGTTACTTTGTTAGGCCAACCTTCGAAGTTCGAGGCACGAGAATGATGGATATAGTTACATGGAGCGGCGGCAGAAAGTTAATTGATGACGGTATTTGCTGGAAATTGTATCAAAATGGAGAAATAACCCGGGAGAATTAAATGCCGTGCCGACAATTTATAGCATTTGATCATGGAATATATCTACCAATAAATGTTGGCTTTTTGTTTTTGTTTGAACCGCACCGGATCCGGATGAAGTAGTTAACAACAATGTTTAACCAGTACTGTAGTGTAGGTATCCAATTGATCCGGCATCCTCAGGCCATCATCTATCTGTAAATTGTGATGTGCTGATCCTGATCCAATATACTTGCATTGCGTAGAATACTTTACGAGAAAAACATTATTTTGGGACATTTGCTTGTAAGTTCTAGGCCACAAAAGGTCTGAAGTAAAACGAAATGAAATTGAAAACCTGATGTCATGAGCATACATATCGCAGGCGAAAAATCCCGCGATGCGATAGTGCATCTCAACGGCCCGGTCAATGGACAACAAAACTTCCCCGATTTTTCCTGCGTTTACTCAAGAATTTTTGAGGTAGGAACTTATATTATAATATATTATAATTATGTCTTGAGATGTTTCTTACAAACACTCTTTCTCGACTCTCTCTCTCTCTCTCTCCCTCGCTCAAATCTTTGTAAACAAACATAAACAAATTAAAACATAATAAATGATACGGAGAGTTTGCGGTACATTTTACTTTGTCGATTCTTCCTGCAGATCTGTTTGCTTGATTTAAAAGATAATTAAGCTGTTTCGTTTCATGAACCGTCAATATAATCGGGTTTCATTGATTTTTTTAAATTGAAAATACTAAGAGTAGCGGGAAGAGTAGGCATGAACGTCGACAAAATCCCCGGTCCCTGCACTCCGTGCATCCGCGGGTATTCATGCTTGTCGGTGAACTTTAAAAACACCCCCTTTTGCACCTCCTTTCGCGCAGTTTTTAGGGGAAAAAGACCCCTTTTTTAGCGATTTCGCGAATTATTTGCCCTTCAACAATACTATTTTACAACTTGTTTAGATCGCAGCATTGATTATCCAGCTGAAAATGGTAAATGGGTGAATATCACGACATAACAAAAAATATTGGGAGTAGGCTTTCTTAATCATAATTATTGTTTAGGCCTACATCAAATCATGTGCGCGATGTGCATGATATTGAACCACGTTCCAGAGATAACCATACGCGGTATGACTGTTGTGGGATTTTTTTTTCGGCTGAACTAACTTTCATATAAATTGGAACTTGATTAAAAAAACTTTTTTAACTTATTTTTCTCCACGCTGACGGTTCCTTTCTGTGATGTAATAAAACTAACGGTCAACTATTCGATCGATCACCATAAAAATAAAACATGATAAGTGCTATACATTTCCACTTCTTAACAAAGGCTGCTTTGTCATCGTGGTAGCCCTAACAGAGTTTGTATTATACGCTAATTGAGATTGACATTTCAATGGTAAGTGCCCGGATATAAAGTGGTTCACGTTGGCTTTATTGGTTTACTCGATACTTGATGGGCATGGAGACATTGGTATTGATTTTGCTTTGGGTGGCAGTTTTGGGCGGTCTATCGACCTTTCATGTCCCTAAAATCTCCCTAAATTCTCCCTAAATTCTTTTGTCAACTTAGGCTAATTCCTCATTCATTGATGTTGATAATCTTAGGACGATTTTTCCTTGTTAGGTCGTTTTTGGTTTGTAGTGTTACTTCACCAGTTGCTGAGCAACAAAATAATTTTCATGTGATGTGACTCTGAAATTTTAAACTTCCAACTTAAAATGCATGTAAAAATACCACATGAAAAACAAAACTGTTTTCTGATAATATAAATTCGAGACCGAGAGGGAGTTGGAAAACAACTCCTGACAATTGGGGTTTGTTTCAAATTTTGTGCAATACTATCAGCCTATATCAGTGTATACATGTTACTTACGGTATACTTACTTACTTAATTACTTACCGGGGGTACTTACTTACTAACCTTATGGTTTGAAATGGACATATATCTTGAAATGCACATCATCATGAGTCATCATGTCCATTTATAAAAATTTAATACGGTAATATTTAAAGCCATATTGTAACATTTGCTGAAAAGGACGCCCTCAATATTTTTCAAAATTCTGTTTTTTTACACGATAGTAATGTACGGTACCGTTCTTTATTACACTAACATACCCAGCAAAAATCAAGACTCTAGATGCTGTAGTTTTGTCAAAATTCGAGATTTTGAATAAAACATTTGTCATGTTACATTTTTTGTAAATCGGGTGTTAAATATTATCTTCCAATTCTCAAAAAACTTGCTGATTCTCTTGTCATGCCACATTTTGATCATTGTCATGTTTGGTCCAACTGTTCGCTTTAATACTTTGTCAAGCAAGTCACAAATTCTCTTGAACAATTAACCTTGCCAGAATTATTCTTTCTGCTGATATCAGAACTAATATTGATTCAGTGATATCTTCTCTCAAGTGGCTCAAACTAGATTATAGGTGGAATAATGATATTCTTATTACGTTTTTATATAAATTTATGCCTTAAGTACTGGTACTGGTAGAGCTCCTGATTATTAATAATATCTTTGTTCCAAATTTTCATTTACCAAATCCAATCATGATCATGACACAAGAGGTACTTCCTCCAATTCACTTGTTGTTCCTCATATCAATAAGAATAATTCTGGTAAGAGATATTGTTTCAGAAGAGAGCAGCAAATCTGTTCATTGAAAATAGCCCCTGGTTCCATGTAAAACCCTGTGAACCAGGGGCTATTTTCTTTAAGTATGTAGCCCCTGGTCCCAGCCTAATTGAGTGAGGTATCAAAATGTACACAACAAATTTCCCCATCCATTGAATAGCCCTTGGTTTATTGAAAATAGCCCCTGGTTCCCTGTAAAACCCCGTGAACCAGGGGCTATATTTTTTTCACAATGTAGCCACTGGTCCGGCGCTTCTTATTTCCCAGCCTGGTGATACACACATCAAAGAATCGTACCGTAGCAGGACCGACAGAGCGACACATATTGGCGTCATCTGCGCTGAGAGTAAATTCCAATTTTCTTTGCTTTGCCTCCGTTGTTCGGTTCAAAATTAAAAGGGGACATATCTGACGCTAAAAGGCTAAAAAGGAAACATTTTATGGAAAAGAAATACCATGATACTATCTATTTTTTATGAAAATGTTAAAACATCATATCATGGAGGTATTTATAATATACCTCCATGACCATATGGCTGTGTCATTTGCTTTTGGCTGCTGATCATGAATCATGATCACGTAAGGGATCTGGAATGAGCGTTTTGACAGTATTTTTTGTGGGACATGAGAGCACATCAGACATATCGAATTGCATTCTGAATACAAAGAATGTCTTTCTGAAATCAAATAATTTTCATTTTTTGAAATTCACGATATGTAATACAAATTTTATGACTAATTATTAAAATTTGATATTTTTCACATTTTTGATATACCGTCAAATTGCATGACCGTATGACAGTCCTCGAAGTACAAATGTAAATCTAATGACATATTCTTAAAGTGTATAGCTGAGGAAAAGCCGACGATCAATTGAAAAATTTTACCTTTCATATTGAAGATATGGATTTTTTTCCCAATTTAAGACCTAATTTTTTTGTGTGTTTTGGGAAAAAAATCAATATCTTCAATACGAAAGGTCAAAATTTTCAATTGATCGTCGGCTTTACATCTCACCCCCTACATAATCATAGTACATACACTTTAAGTATAAATCATCAGATTTATAAAGTTTACTTCGAGTACTGTAGTTACATGTATATCAAAAATATCAATTTTAATCATTTGCCATAAAATGTGTATTACATTGCAATTTCAAAAATCAAAATTATTTGATATCAGAAGGACATTCTTCGATTCAGAATGCAATTCGATATGTCCGATGGCGATGTGCTCTCTAAATGACGTCCCACAATAAATACTGTCCAACAAACATTCTTCATACCCCACCCCTTAAACTTGAGTCCAAGACTCTGGCTGGTCTGCATGTCTGATTGCAAATCCACAAAAAATATTTAAAATTATTGTAAATATAATTGATAAATTACATCATAAATAATAATTTATGTTAACTTACCAACACGTAGAAATAAAATAACACTAAACATTGATAAAACACAGGGCACAAACACCCCAAAAAATGTTGACAGATTTCTGGAACTTCCATTGTTTCCACCTCCTCCTAAAATAATATCTGGCCTACTTAGGCTCCGATCAAGCCTGTATCTTAGCAAAGGAGATTTATCATCAGGCCGATGATCTTGATGTTGGACAGCCGATCCATGTCCAGGATGAACCATCGGCTGCTGCATCCCTTTCGGTATCTCCGCCATACTCAATGCCCCGTGACTTCTGCATGGGCTTTCTCTGTCTATCGCAGCCGTGGTTGGTTCTAGCTGGACCCTGTCCTAACCACCTGAGAAAATATTGCACTACGGCAGCCAAATCAGCTGATTTCCGATAACAATCAAGCCTTTTGTTCGGGGTGATTGGACCTTATATTTCGTGTGACAGATGGGATCCGTGCTTTTCCTGTCTGACTCTGCTTGACACGACCTTGACCCGAACTTTTGGGTCAATCAGTAGACTGCTGCACATACCAGAAGGCTATTCTGCACCGTGCAAAATGGTGATTCGAAGTTAGTGCATGAGAAAAGTCTAGACATGAAAATAAACAAACCCATATCTGTACAAAACATTTATATTTTTCTTCAAAATGTAAAATCAGGGTAATTATCGAACACGGAAATTAAAAGATTCTGATTTATTCCTAGAATATAAAGGATCCACCATCTAGAGTTCTATCTAGCTGGAACGACCAAGAGTAGCTAAGAGTCGCAGCCTGGAGTCCATAATTTTGTAAATGTAGCTTCTGGCTGGCTTTAAGTTTATTTATGGTTTCATAATTTATTAGGCCTATCATGTGATGATGCGTCGCGTCGCTGTAATTTTATACAAGCTATGCATGTAAACTGTTTTGAATGTTTTCTGATAATATAAATTTGAAACCGAGAGTGAGTTGGAAAACAACTCTGGCAATTCAATTTGGATGGGCAAACAGCAAAATAATCATAAGTGCAGGATTGTAATTATCCGGGTTAATTATCTAAATTATCCTATAGCAATATCTTGAATTTGCTTCACATGTTCCGCTTTTCGATATTTCAGATATTTGGAATGGATATGGATAATTATGCATTGGTACTTATTAATATTTCAGCTATTCGGATATTACAGATAACTTGGGCCACTTTGAAAAGTGAGGAGCGAGGAAGGTTTTTGTTTGTTTTTTTGCCTTAATTTGACAAAATACAGCAGTTTTTGCTTTAAATTGACATAGCTATCATAGTATCAATTTTCAACATCTGACAGGAAAACGATGAAGCCTTTTTTTAGTTAAGATTATGAGGGATTAGACCCCTTATAGTTCCACAAAAACACTTGCAAGTGATTCATGTAAACTTGTTAACGCTAATGCAATCTTTTATCTTATTTTTAGTTATATTGTTGATTTCATCATGATTGATGCACACAAAACATCAAGATAAAAGAGTATAGGCCTATTCATTTTTATCATATAGTGTGTGTGTGTGTGTGGGGGGGGGTGTTTGGGGTGGAGATGTGTGTGTACAGGGTGTGAGTTGTACATGAGGGGTGTATTAGTTTTGGATGTGTATGTGGTAGTGGGATGTGAACTTGAGGCAAAGAATGATGTGTGAGGAGGGTGTATAGTGGATGCTTGAGGGTGATATGGAAATGAGTTTGCTTTTGAGGGGTATAACCCCTAATAATCATAACTAAAAAAGGCCTCATCGTTTTCCTGGCAGATGGCGAAAACTGCTAGAATTTTGTTTTAATACCCACTCAAAGGTATTCCTCTGGTCATAAAGATTCAGAAGTATAGTTTGACCTACCTGTGATGTACGGTTCTTGAGTTATTAGCAAAAAGGTCAAAGTTCAACCTTAACAGGGGTCAACATCGTAAAAATGCTCCGATTGTAACCAAAAATGTCTCAAATTGTTCATCTTGCAAAACCATTTAAAATAAAGAAGTTTGCACCACCTAGTATGTTCATACTGGTTATGTAGGAAAATATGTCAAGGTAATAGAGCTCATAAGGGGATTAACCTCTCAAACTTGTCTTTATTTTGAAATGGGTCCTGTGTCAATAAAACTGGGGTACCTTTGTGTTACATGTGAAAAGTGAAATGTTTCAAACATTTTACCTACAGGTCTCATTTGAAGTGGTTCATCCTCCTGAGCATTTTGACACCTTTTTATGAAAATCTGTTCAAAAATGAGGCTATGGGAAAAAACAATCACAAAGTATTTTTCCACATTTACAATCATTCTAAGCAAGTATTAGTCTTTTAAATGACCTTGCGTATATTTACTTGGGTTTGAGGTCTGGGAGTTTTTTACTAGATTCAAATTTTGATGGGGGTTTGAGATCAACTTCATGAAGAGTCCCTCCCCCTAAACCTAATCCACAACCACCCTTGGCATATTTCATTTCAATCATCATAAAAAATAATTAAAAATTATTTTAAAACAAAAAATTACATGTAATATAGAATAAATTAGCCTCAATTTAAGACCTAATTGAATCTTCTAAGTGAAGGAAGTGTTTTGAAACCATCTTTTGGGATACGACGCAGGATAATGGTTTTAAAGAGGTACTATTTGAGACATCCTTGGTTTATATGGGAGCATTTTTACTATGGAGGTCAAACTTCAACCTTTTTGCTAATAACTCCACAGAGCCATGTCACAGGTAGGTCAAACTATACTTTTTCTGAATCCACATGACCAGAGGAATACTTTAGTGGGGTTAAAAACAAGATTAGAGCAATTGTGAAATTTGACCAGATGTAACCTTTGACCCATGCTGGGACCCCCTGTAGAGGACTGATTTAGTTGACCATCCAGAAGTTATTGCCCATGACCCACAGAAAGCACATAGCGAACTTTTTATAACTCAACATATCACTTGCTTCCAAAATACGGGAGCTGGCTCCTTAATAACGACTAGTTGGGTTTAAGCCTGATGGCTTAGGGGTGGTGCAATAATTATGTGTACCCCGGGGTGGTGAATTATAGGGGAGGGGGCAAAGATTTTTCGCCAGACCAAAATGGGCGGGGGGAAGCATTTTTGGCAGGTTGAAAGGGGGGTCAAGCGATTTTTGGCAGGTCGAAAGGGGGGCAAGCAATTTTTGGCACAGATATTTTGGGCACCGCTTTCTATATTACACCATAAAAGGTGTAGGAAAACGTTAGGAACACGTTTAAATATGCAAAATTTCCTGCTCGGAAAACGTTTAAATATGCAAAATTTCCTGCTCAGCTGCTTTCCAGCACTATATGATAAGACAATTTAAGGTTTTAGATTCGGGTTCTCCAAATCTTGCATGTGTAAGGGGGGGCAAAGATTTTTGGCACGTCAAAGGGGGGGCAAAGATTTTTGGTACAGTCAAAGGGAGGGGCAAACAATTTTTGGCAGACCATTTTGAGAATTCACCACCCGGGGGTACACATAATTATTGCACAACCCCTTAGGAAGCCTGAACACTAGCCATGCTTCAAAAAACTGGTCCCAAGGGGCTAGGGTGTGTGTTCTTTCAGTGGCGTGCGCAGCACATTGAAAGGGGGGCAGGTTGTTCAATTCCCTGAATGGAGTCTGATTTAGGTGTGTAAGGTGCGGTTTTAGCGTTTTCCCCCAAATTACCAACAAGTGGGGGGAACGTGCCCCCCTTGTGCACGCCACTGTTTTCTTTTCATATTAAGTGTTTAACTAGGGATACACCTGCAACATGACACTTTCACCATCGACAACCCAGACGGGATCTACAACCTATATAAAAGATGCCAAATAAAATATTTAACCTATGGGGTCAACAATAACCCCCTGTGTCCTATAGTCAAGAATCAAGACTTGATGCACTTAATTCTCGTCTGCGACTGGGCCAACACTCAAATATAGGAGTATGAATTCTGATGACAAAGTAGAGCCATTTCCCCCCACTTGTATATTTGTATTAATATCAACTTCAAAAGCATCCCAAGATGCAGAAGACAAGGTTGCTACGTCGGCACACAAAGTAGGCGATAAAAGTGGTTTTCCAAGTAAAGTGTTGGATGTGTGCCGTTAGACCAATAGGCCTATAAAATAAACGCGGTGTCAGACAAGTCTTTAAACATGGCAAAAGTTCCAAGTCAGCAAAAAGATCTCAAATCCAGCGATGCTGAGGTCTTCATCAGTGCTCGGGCCCCAGTACTATAAAATAGAAATACTCGGAGACTTGTTTCTGATAAGAAAACATTAGCACAAACGTGTTTTTCTAACCCAAGCAAAAAATGCTTGGGTTAGAAAAACACGTCTGCAGACCTCAGCATCGCTGGATTTAGATCTTTTTGCCGACTTGGAACTTTTGCCATGTTTAAAGACTTTTGTCTGGCACAGCATTTATTGTATAGGCCTATTGGTCTAACGGCACGCATCCAACACTTTACTTGGAAAACCACTTTTATCATCCCAAGATGCAGTTTGACAAGCTTTAATACCATCCCCAGCTGCAATATTTGAAACCAACACAAATTACTAACACAAGACAAAATTAACTTTTTTTTTTACATAAAGCAATGTGCTTTTTAATCTCTGTTAAATTTGGTACATAGAGTACATATCAGGACTGTTTATTTAAGTCCCAAGGTTTGTGTTTTCATTTGAAAACAACAGTTTTTTGTAACTATTCATGTTACATATTTACCCTTCGACAACTAGTCGGTTCGGATGTGACTATCAAATAAAAAACAAAGAATCATTTCTTATTTAGGAACAAAGATTACTTCAAATTTGACATTGTACTCATGTCAGATGAACCCATATTATGCGACCAAAGGTGTTATTTTTCACATCTTGTACACGACAGATGAGCACAATTATGTCATCTGGATAACATCTAGCAGGTGTGTGCCCAGGGAGGGGCTTTGAAGGCTCGGGTTGACAGGTTTACACCCAAAACATGGACAATCAGCCGATTTTGAGCAAATTTCAGCCACTTAGCCACAAGGGTATGCTCTCAGCCTCCTCAGGGTTTAACATTTCTGGGCACTCCCCTGTCTAGATTTCATGGCTGCCCATTTACTAAAAGGTTGATTTCACAAAACTCTGAAACTGCCATGAAATGTACCAAGCCACTGAAACATGGTTGATTTGGGAACATGCTTATGAGTATATCACATCTTCATGAAATCAGCCCACATTTTTGTACCAGAATAGCAGACATTGACTCATGTTTCAGATCAAGTCCATCTAGTACGAATCCACAGTAACCATGGTGACAACCCTTTCTTTTTGTTCACTATGTATTGTCCCAACATGCACACCTCCCATGTGGTGGTTATAGCAGTAACACTATACCAGTAGCAAAGCACAATCATGTCGTTGTGTAGAACTTTTACTGTAATTCAGACTGGTCCAATCATTACCCCCCCCCCCCCAAATAAAATTCTAAAACTTGTGGACTGATTTCCAGATCTCATGAGATGTGAGCAAATGAAGTGAACAATAAATTTTGTTTGTCACCATGACAAGCCACAAAGTGCAGCAACAACTTTGTGGCAACAAAAACAAAGTTTTTATATTTTATACCCAAAATTAATGATTTTTATGAACTCCTTGGATAACACAACACAACTTTCTTGAAACGTACAAAATATTAAATGCATGGTATTCTAAAAGATGCACTTTGTTACTTCAGAAAACTGCTGTGAATTATGAAAATAAAAAGAATTGGGACTTTTTGGTAAAACATGTCACAGTAACCTTCTTGTTAGATTTTGCAAAAAGCCCATGTTTTTACGAATATAATTATCCCACATTTTGTTGGTCAACTTTGTAAATGAACATGTTTGCAGCTCCTCTCATAATCCCGAATCAAGTTCACCAGTATATTGGATTGGGGATGCGAGATGCTGTACAAGCTCCACATAATTGATGTTCTACAATACATATGGGAGTGTGCCAGTAATCCCATTAAATGTTGATGGAAACCAAAGTACCGATTCATTTTTGAAGTGAATGTGTGCTCTCCTACAGCTCTTCTGAAAGTTATTTTCAGCAGTGTGATCAAATACTCTCCTTTAGAGAAAATAAAACCTGCTCAACAGGATCTTTAAGACTCACTAATTTTGAAAACCAAAAGGAGAGCTAATAACAACTCCTATAGGCAAAATAACTAAATCTTGATCATGAGAGGATGTACCTCTGCGTCAGTGTACTTTTCATAGTAGAACAAAATCGCGCAAACTACATGACAGAACCTTGACCTTGCCTAGCAACGACCGTGTGATTGGTCAATTCTCAAAAGCTGTGTTTGCGCCGTAAGCACCGGTCTTTGCGTAGTACGCTCGCCGCAAATACCTGTGCGTACCCAAGTTAGTTCTCTCAGAATTAGATATTTTGCCTATAAGAGCTATCGATCACACCCTTTCTGGCTTTGGGAAGAATGCTAGGATAGTTCAATTTCAACAGAAGCCAAATGTCACCGGATTCCAATTGCTTACATTAGCAAAATGTCAGCAGAAAACATGCAACACATTGTGATTTGTACGTAAATCAAGAAAGACTTGCATTATCTTTGTATACTTAATTATCGGTCCTTAATGCATATTAGTATTAAACCTTAAAAGTCACCAATAAACATGTTTAGTACACAAATTTATCAAAGTTAGAATAGTTTGCATAATTTGGTGTTATAACCCTTCTTGAAAACAAAGATGTTACAGTTTGGATGTAAATTGTTTTTGTGTTTTCAACCATATAGATAAGCCTTCCAACTGAGTAGCCTATACATTTTGTTTTTATAAATCAACTGCAATATTTAAAATTTGTCATAGCTGCACCTACTATGCCATAACATCACCAGTCTCTTTCCAGTCCTTGCACTGACACTTCAACTATTCCATGGAACTTTGCCTGCTGGGCATTCATATTTACAAATAGCACAGATACCAGAATGCAAAGTTCTAAAGAACATTATTGAAGTACCAGCACAGTTGACCTGTGAAAAACTGAAGATATAGTTATTTTCCCTCTTTTTAATGGCACATAAAGTAGTAAAATAAAATAAAATAAATTTTACAGAAACTGGACTTTTCCTAAATATTCTGACAAAAAAAAATCTATTTAACAATACAAGAGGATAAACATTTTTATCAACATTTTTGGCATAAGTTTTTTGATATCGTCAAGGCAAATCTGAGATAAAACTGTATAGTGCACAACACCTTTTATACCTGAATATCTATAGACCATACTGTGACGGTCAGGCAAGATATGCCATTGCTTTCTTTGCTTAAAACAAAGGTTTTCTCACTCAAAACTCAGCGTACTGAAAACCAATTATCACCCAATGTACAAACGATTGATTGCCCTTAAATTGAGCCAAAATTCAAAGAATGAGTTGTTTTTTTACCCAGCCAGTACTATGATGTTCTAGGTAAGTACATGTTTTTATCTGCATAATATTACACTAATTTTTACACTTTATTCCAAATAAGTGTATTTCAGAAATGTACATTTTTAAAGCCATTTATTTATTTTTTCCATTTACGTTTTGACTTGAAATTTATAACAACTTGTCAGCTTTATTTCTTGATTTGACTTGAAATTTATACAAATTTGTCAGTTTTTTTTCTTAAAAGACCAATCTATTTAGTTGGTTTGGGAATTGTCCTAGCTTACCACTAAACCTGTACCTTTTTGTTAAACCGTGTCACAGGAATGGTCAATCATTCTGTGTATTATATTAATGAAAGCATGCACATGGCCTAAAAGGCTTTGAATTTGAAAGTAAATTCCAGTGTTTTATACAGTGCTGATTATTTAGTGGGGATAACAACCAACTTTCCTTTTCCATGATAGCATCCATCGAGGCTCAGATATGGACTTAAGCTTGAGAATAGCTTGCCAAATAGCACTGGAACATATTGTGGGAGGTTCACCCTACTCTTTTCAAACCTGGCTGCAGGTCACATGTGCATGCGAGACTCTGCACATGGGGAATACAAATGTCACTACCTCTTGCAACCGGTCCTACCCCTATTCTGTCGGTCGGACATCCGGGCTTTTACATATGCTCCATCTATAGTGCTTGCTCTCGGATCTGGAGTGCCACTGGAGAGAAACTCTGCATTGGAGTGAAAGCTTCAGTTTGACACAAGGAGTAACATTTTCTTGAGCAGAAATTGTGAGAATATCACACTGGACAGTATGTTACAAGTTCCAACTTTTTTATGAAACGATGAGACTTAACTTTCCCGTTGACTGCAACAGTAATCTTTTACTCCAGTGTCAGATGGAGAGGTTGAGGAATAACCACAGAATAGCCAAGTTATGACAACACTCCTACCGACAGAATATGCACTACATTCACACACTAAAAGCAGGATTGAAAAATTCCCATGACACAAATAGCACCACACTTTGACTGATCAATGTGTAACACTACCTTGTCAGACAACCCATTCAACCATATTGCACGCTCCTTAACCCTAAGAGAACTACCTGCCGATTGGCCAAAATGAATATTGTGTCCAATATTGAACCAATCAAGGAGGGTATTAATAAGATCATCTGCAAATGCAAGTTTGACCATAAATAGTTTAAAGCCAAGTCATAATTGGCAATTGAAATGAGCATTTCAAGTTATCAACCAATCAGAAATGCTGTTAGATGACCGGTAGTGTCCAGGGGGTTAACAGATTGCAATTGATGCCATATTCTTCCTGTCTTTCCGAACCTCAATTTTAGACAGTATGATTGGGTCAAATAATTCAGTTTTACTTCCGACATTCCTTCATTTTTGTAATGGACTTATTGTTCAATAAACAGTCAACATAAATATATTTTCAAACAGAATGAAACAACACAATGAACTGGTGGACACTTGTTAGCCCAAATGGTATAATGTGAAAGGACCCAATTACAACTGTATATTCAATACTCTGGTGGCTTGAAAGTGAATGCTTGAAAGATCATACTCAATACAAAAGTCAACACTTGCACCTTTGGAGGTCTCTCCAGTAATCACTGACATCGGTAAATTTAAAACTGGTCAACAAACCTCTCATTCAAATAATTCCAGAGAAGCAAATTTTCCCATAGCAGAATCTGTATTAAAAATACCATCCAAAAGAACAAAAAGGTCATTGTTAACATCCGGAAGGAATGAAGGATAGACAATTATCAGTAACTGCTGATGAGATGCAGCCGTTTCTCTGAAATTCTTTGCATAAAGTTTTTGAACAATTTTAAACTTCTTTCCTTGTCTAATGCCAACACATAAGAATCTCAAAACTTTGGTTCACCTCAATTTCAGTAGTGATGTAGGTATGCATTTCCCTGGTCGTATATGTACGGGTAAAAAGGCGCACTATTGCAGTGCAATGGCGAAGAAAAAAAAATTCACCTCACTACCGAACTTGAAGTGAACAAAAGTGTACATTTGTGTTATCAGTGACACTTCTCAGCAAATACTTCACAGTTGTAGGAAACTGTTGTATAGCAGTTCAATTTGTGGATTCATATCAGCAAATCCATATTTTGGTGACATTTTTTTAATGAACTTGAAACTGTAACTACAATCAAGTCATCAAAATGTTGATTTGTTTATACAGTTACCCAACACATAATATCACTTTTGGCAACATCCTAAAGCAGAGATGCCAGTCAGTATTGTCAAAAAAACCTGAAATAGCAAAAAAATTTCCTGAAAAATGTGCTTTACAGGATCATCCCAGTAAAATTTCCTGAAATCAGGAAATTTCCTGAAGACTGGCAACACTGCTAAAGCAGGTCAACTTGAAAATCATAACAAAGTAACATTTTCATGCCACAAAAAAATTTTCCAGAAAGTGAAACTTACATGCCACAAAAATATTTTGCCTTTTATGGTTGAACAATACTTGAGATCTAATTGCATTGATTTTTGAAATATAACCTTTTATGCATCTTCCATATAATAAGGGTCTTCTTTTTTACAATATCAATCAACAATATAAATTACCCATATCGAAGATAGGAAACACAATTGTCCAAATGAAAATGGCTATTAAATAAGTGATTTAGTGTTTTTGTTTTTTTTAATTTTTGGAATTTGGTACATAAGTTCTTACCAAATAAGCAATTGATGTAAGCAATCCCTAATGTGTGCACTATGCTAGTGCGCTCTTATGCAATATCTAAAGCTTTTGAATTTGTATCTTGCAAGGGCTGTTCATAATTGTTCAATTACAATCCATAATATAACCCACAATTACTATGTAGCAATCGTACCCTCATTCATTCCCCTCTTCAACTGTGAAGGGCTTATGTGTTGTAAAAAAAAATAACACAACAAAAAAATAATGAGTATGATAATAGTGATGATCCCATCTTCATAAATCTGCAACAATATAATATTTTTTTTAGAAAATATAAACTAGTTCAGTTTGTTTAATTTCAGAGTCTCTTTCTCCGAGTTTCATCATCATCATCATCATCGTAATTTCAAACTTTTACGATTTATGATGTTCTGTACCATTAAGCGTCAGCGTGACCAACAAACTTCAAACATGTTCAATGAAAGCTCAGTTTATTATTTTTCCATCAAGTATCAAGGCAACAAGGTTTTCAATCACAGTAGCAATATTGATTATATAATCAATACTGACCGGGCTCAACTTCGAATCAGCATCCACTCGCTAGATCAATCAATCAAATCAAGAAATCAATCAATCATCGACGCTTTGAATTTCACCAATATTTGGTCTCTCAGCGGCATTCACACTGAAACCTAGGATGCTTGGATCCACAAGCTGCTTGACTTTCTTCTTTTTCATTTTGTTACCACCACTGCCATTGCCGCGATTAACCTCTTCCCAGTCACCCATGCCTGTCAGAGCTCCTTGGCCTTTACTTGGCTGACCAATCCAATTGGAATCCTGTAGTGGGGAAAAAAGAGATCACCACTAGTCATTAAGTATGTACATCAGAAAAGTAACGGGCGGCCATGAAAACCAATCTTGCTCTAATAACAAATCAGCCATGCAAATTATCAGGGAAAAATCAGGCGGCAGACATCTCATAGGGCTATCAGCATCATACATAAAGCATACTGGATTTCAATGTCATTATGAATGCATACTCTGTACAGCAGGATGGTGAAAAATAATGAATAGGTCAAATAAAAATTTGTCTCATGGAAAAGGCAAATCAATTTACTTTTTTGTAGGCTATGCTTACTCCCTAAATTGTTTGTTATTTTTGGGCTACTGTTTTTTCTGAAGCAGACAGCCAATTCTTTTTATATTTTTCTGTATGTTAAAGTAATACAAAGAAAAAAACACCAAAACATGGACGAAATACTAATGTGCTATTTGTGAATTCTAAAAGCTAAACATGCCGTCTTCTGAGACAAACCTTTTTTATTTGGCCGTAACCTCTGACCTTGTGACCAAAAAGATATTAAATCACATATGACTGGAGTAATAATACTATCATCCTCTTTTTATTGTTAATGAGTTGGCATCATTTATTTTAGATGCATGCATGCTGGACATCAGCGGTATTTGTTGAGATTTATACATGATATGCAACAGGTACAAATTTTATCATCTTTTTCAGAGAAAGTTGCAGAAAAGAAAATAGTGAAAAAACCAGTAGCTGTGAACTTTCATTTGAAAGGTAAATCTAATGCCGACAACCCCGACAAAGGGCCGACATGACACCAATGCAGGAATCAAAAGGAATCTGGACCCTACCCTCCTCAAGACTTTACCATTTAGTTGGTGAAAATGAGTCTAATATTTAGCTTGCTGAACAAAACCACAGGGTATAGACAAATCCAATTTCACGCATTCCTACACCTCAATGGCAGCCATAGCTGGGTCCCCATCGGCTCCATCTCATCTAAAATGTGAAATGATGCCGCCTTGGGAGGGTATTTTAAACTGCATTCTATCACCTGTGTTACAGGTAGACAAAAGAATGATGACAGTTTAAAACACAAAGAATCTAACATCAAATTTTAAGCGGCTTTAATCCACCCAATTGAGCAGTCACAACACCAGTTTGGTGCTGCGGGACCCAGTAATGGCCGACCAAATCCTAACCATGACTTGGCTCGTTGGATTTGTCTATATCTTTACCCAATGAGATGCTGTGAATCTTCAACCAAACAAATAATCGCAAAAGTGACTCTTTGACTAATCTTTACCTTCATGTAAATTGTTATACGTTTTACATAGATTCAGCACTCACAAATCAGGTGAATTTTGACCCAATAATTTTTTCTTGTGATGAATATTTTGGACAGAAGGTGAATCTTTGCCTAAAAGTAATTTTTGAAGAGTGAACCAATATTGAGGAGGGAAGGCTCAATACTCCCTTTGAAGCCTGCACAAGTGCACTGAAATTCCCACTCCATAATTCAGATAAATTCATAATCATCAGCTACTTATAACAACATTGAACATATATGTATGACTTATAAGAAGTCGACATGTAGAACCTGGTGTGAATTAAGGTCCATATGAGTAAAGCAAATTAAGAAAAAAACCATACAACAGGTGCGTATGTGTAACCATCGGCAAATGAGGATGTGAAATTTTTTTTACTACCCAACTGTGTACACACATTTGATGTTTTTTGTTTGTTTTTTGTTTCTCTTAGAGTGAATGTGGTTAAGGGCGGACTCACCATACACAGGCAATCAGCGTTCACTAGCTACACAAGTTAATGCTTTTTTATGGCTTTTACATAAAAACACTAGGAACCTTGGATGTCCATGGTAGTTGTGGATGTCCATGGTTCCTGTGCGTCCAATGTTGTACATAGATCTCTCCTGTGTCCTCATTTGCTGGTGTTTACAAACTCCCACCCACACACATAAAAAATCCGACACTGATATTCACCATTTCATTGCCAAAATAATACAATTAAACCTCTATACATTCAACATATACTTGTATACCCTCATTACACATGTATGCATGCACACCCTGCACGCATTGACCCCACAAGTAGGAATATGTACCTTGTGTTGACTTTTAGATTTAAAACCCAAGAACTTTTAAAATATCTTGGCAGTATATCAGGTTGAGTGGGGAGTTTAGCTTTATTCTGTAATTATTTGCATACAAATATATAAATTAGGAACATTCCTGGAAAAAATGCGTAATCCAGTAAGTTCATTCCCAGATACACTTTGTACTGTAATTTGGAGGGAGATGTTGGAATTTGGAGGGAAATTTGTCTACCCCATGTAAGAAATATATTTTAGATTATGGAAAAATTTGCTGTACTTCAAGTGAAATTTGGTTTATCTTACCAGGAAAGAAACATTTTTTTTCCAGTCCTGATTAGGAAAATATACTGGCAGGATTTAAAAGTCTCCACAAGGAATGACATATATACGTACACACACCCTACACAAAACAGCACAGACAACAAAGCAAAGAGAATACGTACGGACACATAGACCTTCTTTTTTTTTTATATTATTTTTGCGTATCACTACAGCCAAATGTGTTGCCTGTAGAGACTACAGGGTGCTGACATGCCACCACACACTATTAAAGCACTGTTTATGCACTGTCAGTTGATATCCCTGTCCCTGGGTACCTATGGATGTCAGGGACTTTTCGGTATGTTAGCCATGGATTTGACAATTTTTTGCCCGGGTGGGTCAGGCGAATGCCTGGATTTGTTGTGAGTTCACACTGGTCAAAGATCTTGGACGGGAGTTTGGCAGTTATTGGGCCGGGTTTTGCTAAGGAGATGGCATTTCACCTGCTAAGAACAGGGGCCAGGGCAACTAGTGCTGGATTGCCTGGGCTTGCTAACGAGGTATCCTATCTGTTGGCCGTGTAATGCATAAGGTTGGGCATTGTGCAGAGGAAGGTCAGTTTGTAGCCCATTGCCCGGCTAGCAGAGGGTTGGGACTTGGCCGGAATTTGACACATATATCTTGCCCTGTAAGTTTAATATTCCAAGTGCCAGACCCGGCGATCCTAGGAACCCAGGGGTTGGGATATGAACTGACAAATTCATATAATGCAATTATATTAAGGAGAAACAAACCTGAACTATAATCAACTTTGACATGCCAACACACACACACAAAATATCACTATCAATGCTATATGCATTTGTCAGTTGATGTCCCAGCTGCTGGTACTCCAAGATATAGTCGGGAAATTTCTGCATGTTAACATTCCAAAAATGCGCTCAAGTGCAAGTCCCAGCCTTCCCCGGGTTTGGGACATCAACTAGGAAGTGCAAATAATGCAATTTATGTACTAGTCAACAAATTAAATTCTCAAACAAATCCTGATATGGTTGAAAAACATTCATGTACTTTTGCATAGGATATCCTGACTAAAATCCCCTCAAATCAGGAAATTTCCTTGGTATGACTTTTGGAATTCACAGATCTTTTCAAACTATAATGGTAATTTAATAGTATCTGACAACAGTGAACTGGTGCTGGCTAGCTAAGACACTAATATATTATGCCATGCACTTGATGGAGATATGAACTAGAAGCTACCATGTAAACATACAATGCATGTTAAACAACTTCATAGGAGGAAAGACTACCAGTTTGAACTGAAGCCCACAAGGTATACATGAACATGGAAATGGAATGACCCAATGTAAGGGACCAAACCAAAGGATCGATTAGTCTTATAAATGAACAAAACTAGTTTCATTAGGGGGGTTAAAAATGTCAATATTTATCCTATGCTCTAAAAAATTTCTTTGGACTTACTTCCAGTTTTTTTACATAGGGGAAGTATCTGAAACAAAACTAGTTACTAAGACAAAAAAAAAAAAGGTTTGTCTCAAAGCTCACAAGTGGTTTGAAAACAAATGCGAAATGCGATTTTTTTTTTATTCCCGACTTGGTATTTTTATGGTATTTAGAGAAAAAATCTCGTGATTTTACAAATGCGCGCGCAAGCTTTGAGTCAAACCTTTTCTTTTTGCCTAATCTACACCAAGATAAAACTAGTTGTGTTTATATGACTTCAATCTTTTGAGATGATTCCTTACAGAGTTTCAATATCATTTGTTGACTAGTACAGCATATACGACAGGTAGCATCCAGCAAACATATTGGGATAACAACATTTCACCTAATTAGGCAAGTGCAATTTAAAAACAGTTGGTTCAACTAAATGCATTATTAATGACACGCTGATGCAACTTGTTATTAAATCACCCAGCAGTACATTTCTATATATTTCTGCAAGATACTGATGAAAAATATGTATCAAAATCAAAAAAGAAAAGAAAAACAGAAAGAAAAAAAAAAGATAATTTGGACCTACATCCTAACGGGGATTATTCAATTAATCCTGTTTGACATTAAAATGGATAACCCTGATGATTTAGAATAGATATTCCTGTAGGCTATAAAACATTCCTGATGTTCACTGGTTCCGGTGTTTCTATTTTAAAAGCCTGTAGTAATCAGAATTATGCCAAATTTGATGTGAATTTGGATGTGTTAGATAGGAATCACTGACCCCTTCCAAGTCAAAAATAAATTCTGAAGAAGAAACTGGATTGAGTTGACTAATCCCTGGTAAGGATAAAATATAATCAGCAGGGATCGGGGAGTGTAATCATCACCTTTTGTATTAGGCAGATATTAGCTGAATAACTGGTTGGAATAGACACGTCTTGACTCATTCGCTGCTGTAAATGTATTCTGTATAAAGATACAATTTATGGGCGCATATAAGTCTTGCTCCTCATTAGGTATTAGAAATATCACTGGTAACGTAATCAAAAAAAAGAAGAAAAAAAAGGAAAGTTTGAGTTCTCATGTTCTGGATACGCAACAATAAATGGCAGCTGTATAACGCTTATTTCTGAGCCCATGTAAATCTTGCTTTTTCTGAGCCCATGTAAATCTTGCTTTTTCTGAGCCCACGTAAGTCTTGCTTTAGGTGTTTCAAAGATATTCCTAAACTGAATCATATAAGTAAATAAAGTTCACAAATCTGGGTACATTACACTGCAAACAAGGGAAAAAACAACAATTTTCTGGTAAGAAATTACTTGGGGAAGAACTCTGTATGTAATTGGACATCTTACAGAAAGAATGAAGGATACCTTTTTGGATGATTTTGAAAATTAATATAAACACATGGGAAAAAGAGAGTTCCTATTTGTTGGAGTGCTCATAACTTTGAGTACAATTAATACAAAGCAATGAATTTGATATGAACGTTCGGAGCAATTTGTCAGCTGCTATACAGTATGATACCACACTTGTGTCAAACACAATCAGAATGATCAAGAAATTAACAAGTGCGCATAGAATGAAAGATTCTTATACACGGATTTAGGGTTCTATACCGGAAGTCAATTTGTGCCGAAATTCCTTCCCACAATGCAATATGCGTATTGCATAACAAAGAATATTGATTAACCTCCGAAATGTATCTATTGTTATGCAAAGCGCTTATTGCATTGTGGGAAGGAATTTCAGCACAAATTGACTTCTGGTAGAGAAGCCCCTAAATCCGCGTATTGATCGATGACATACACTGACTGCCTCTCACTTTAGGTATGTAGGAACATCTTATGCTATGCAATTTCACACTGCATAATCTGCTTGAATTACCAACTTTTCGAATTGCACCAAGCTCTGTTCATGCATTGACTTCTTCCTCATTCCGATATGAATTTACACACATGTGATATCATACTTTTTCTACCAACATTGTTCGCATCATGTTTATTGCTTTCAATTATTGTGATTAAAGTTAGACCACTCTAACACGTAGGGACTTTTTTTTTAAATGTGCTTAGAATCCCAGTTTAGATTTAATCTTGATTAATAAACACATCCATATTTCCAGAAAAAATATATAAATTGGCAAGAAATTAATTATAACAGTGTGCACTCTTCAAATACTGGATTAGTGAAAAAAAAGTTTAAAAAAAATAACTTTGGTCAATAAATCAACTTAAATTCATGACTGAAGCGTAAAAATACTGAAACAAGAAACAATTGTAACAAGAGAAAATTTGGACTTGTTTCATGAAATAAGAATTGAAATACATTTATCCCAAGTAAAAGAACAACAAAGCAAACGTTTTGCAAATATCACGACAGAAAGAAAATGCAACACAAGTTTTGCATTCTTTTTCATCAATGGACCAGAACAATTCAGAATAATAATTATAATAAAATTCACCACTACAACTGTGTATAAGGCAAGCCTATTTACAAAGTTCCCTCCTAACTGTTTTTTTACATAGAGTACAATACGGAATCATACATTTTGCTTAACTGAAGATATTTTGAAAACAATAAAGAGCATTTAACTATTTTTTATGAACTGGTACATATTTAAGATAATAATACTTCATTAAAAATCACATTGAAGGGGATATAGGTTACTTCAAAAACCTGGTCTCCAAAATGTATAGGATAAGGGACTTGATGAAGTTTACTCTAGGATTAAGTTACTAAGCAACAAAGATAGTCAGTCTACTAAGAGTAGACCATACAGAATTTAAAGCAATTCAATTTGTGAACTTGTAATGATAAAACAACAATAAAAAGTCCAACTGGGCTTGTAATGGGAAAACATTGTGATGTAAACATGAAACAAAATTCTGATAAAACAAATTCAAGTTGATCCAGTTAGCTTAAAACATTAATAATGAATGACCAACAGTAAAGAGACAAGACAATTATATTAGTAGTTAATGGGAATAGGGAATTGGGTTTCAGGCAATTTGCTCTTGCAGTTTCTTTGTTTAATTTAAAATAAGGAGTTAGTTCACCAATGGAAAACCCAAAATTTGTGTTAAACTTGTTCTCACCATCTCTCTCTGTTTGCGTTGCTGCTCCCTTTGCCTATTGCGTCTCTCTAAGAATTGTCGGGCAAACTCTGCTGTATCGCGTGATTCTCCAAGGTACATCTTTACGTAGTCGTGGACCTCGTAAGGTGATTCGACGTCTTGCAGGAATGATATGAATGTTGGGACTGTTGAGGTAAAAATTACAGGTTAACTGTTTTATGTTGCACACCAGACCACAGAGCATATAGACTCTGTTTAGCACTGTGCATAGTACTCTTATTCTTTGCATAATACATCAAGAATAGCCTAACTCTGGCATTTTTCAGGCAAGTTCCAAAATTAAATGATTATTGGCATCTGGTATGAGTGTTGGTTCACTTCACAAGGTAGTGAGTGATACATGTGTGTATTTTGCTGGTGTTAATATCGAAAAGTATGCGTAAAGTTTATCGCGCATAATGTTGTTGTTGTTGGCACCTTTGACGGCACAACTGAACTTGTGTGGTACCGATTATACTTGGCCTGTATAACTAGCACAAAGCATTCCACATGGATTTCACGAAAAATATTAATATGCCCCCTTGCAAACATAGCAGCACCTGGACTCTCCTAGATTAGCCTCTGTGCTGAAAACATCTCACTAGTCCATATGAATTTTGTAATGAGAGTTTTGACCATCTACCCATTACCCACAATGCATAGCGATAGGATTAAAACTTCCATTATAATTATTTTCATCTGCTGAGCTATTATCATATGTACATTATGATGAATTTCAATCTTAAATTAATACATAACGGGCTACGGGCAAACCATTGATTGTGTAATGTAGAACACTCACTGTCTACTGAAGAGGCCATTCCTTGAAGCATGTACTCGCACCATTGGGTAAACTCGTCTGACGGCATGTTACTTTGAAACAACTTGCGAACAGTTTCCTGTATGAAAGGACAAGACGCACAATTAACAAAACCAAATTGGATTCAAATAATATACCAAACAACTCTCCCTTACTATAGTATTCTGTTCTTTTATGCACTCCGTATTGGACTAATTGGCTAATATTTGGTAAACCCTTTTCTTTTCATTGGGAAGCAAATTGTGCCCTCCAAATCTCAAAATCATCCTGGAATGAGCTTCCTAGATTGAACATTGGGCTATTCCATTTGAAATCCATACACCCTCTATGGAAGACATGACCTTAATCTCCCAGGGTGTAGATTTCAAATGGAGTCACCCATTCAAGTAACGCCATTTGAAATCCATGCGTGTAGAAGATTAAGGCCATGTCTTCCATAGGGGGTGTATGGATTTCAACTGGAATAGCCCAATGTTCAATGTAGGAAGCTCATTCCAGGAAAAAAATTTGAATTTCAAATGGAATAGCATCCCCCACCCCATGCCTGGGTATCATAACATACCTCCTCTTTTGCTGATCTTGACTTGTTGGCATTGGTTTGCTGCTGCTGCTGCTGTTGTTGCTGCTGTTGTTGTCTCTGTTGTTGCTGTTGAATGGCGGACGGAGCTGTGCCTCGTAGAGCCGGAAAATTAGCATTATTACTACTAGAAAGAATGCAATGCACAAAGAAGTCGGCATCAATGATATGTAGTAAACTGGATACAGCCCTTTTTTAAACCCATATTGTAACTGAACATGCAAACAATTGGTGTAGCTCATACTCTTGATTATTGCATGTATATTATAAATAGCATCTATTGATCATAGCAGATTGTTGATATAAAACTTGCCCCTTCAACAAAAGTCCTAGATTCAAGTCCCACTACCGCATTTATATGGCAACATTCTTTAAATAGCGGTCTGCCAATTTGGCACTGTTTATTGCGAAAACACGGAAGTTGGGTTCTGATTGGCTAATTGCATCACATCACATCATCATCACATCGGCACCTCATTCGCCAATCAAGCTGCGTAGCAACACATGACCTAGTTCTATGTATGTGATAATCAGGAAGGACAGTTGAACACCGCTGAAGGACCTTGCTGAATACTATAGTTATATGCACCCACATGCATATGAATATTCTTCGGAGTGGGCAAACTTAAGGTATAAATAATAAAACATTTACATGTTGAATAGAGAAAAATGTTGATACACAAACCAACAACAGTCAAAAGTGATATTGTAAACTGAATTTTGTGCCAATATAAGATGCCAGTATTATAGGGCAAGTGGTTTGCACAATGAAACTTACTTTGTTTTTAATACTGGATTGGTGCTATCCCTTGCGCATTCGTCCCAGAATCCCATGGGAGCCTTAGTGGTCTGTGGGTTACTCCAGGTGCTAGGGCCTTCATTGCCCCAGCTCATGGCAGCGTTGGAGTTCCCACTGCCCCATACTCCTGATGCAGCTGATGCCATTGATAGACTCTGTACATAATGGAATAAGACAAAATTAAATGTTTACAAAAAAGGTAAAATCATAGATGAACTATTTTTCAGCTTCAACAAAAGGAAGTGACATGACTAAAATGATAATCCAATGTTGGGTATTCGTTAGTGTGCATGGAAATGCAGCCATACCGAGTTGTCCAATTGACCAATTTCGGTAAATCCAGAAAGCCTTTGCTATTGGACCACAACATAAGCCATGCTGATGTGCACATTGTTACAGCTGACTACGCTGAACTACGCAGTAACATTGTTCGTTAATGGTGTGCGCATCGGCATGTATGTAGGGGTCCAATTGCAAAGGTTTTTCAGATATATCGAAATGGTCAATTTAGGAAATTTACCAGATCACTGTGGGCAGTCTGAAAAAGTGAAAAAGATGCACAAGAATTCTTTCATTCTAATGCTGCCCATAAAATGGATTTGTAGCCATTCATAATTGGGCTATTATAGTTGAAAACCATACACCCCCAATGGGAGACATGATCTTTATCTCCCCCACAGGGAGTGTGAATTTCAAATGTGAGATTAAGGTCATGTCTTTCATAGGGGGTGTATGTATTTCAAGGGGAATAGCCCAATACTTACAGGTTGTGCTTTGACCTGTTGTTTATTCCTTTCCATCTGTTGTCTAGCCTGCTCCTCTTGAATTTCTCTAAGTGATTTGGTGGGACCGCTTACACTCACAGGTATTCTGAAAAGATTTTAAAAAAGTTGGGGTTTAAAATAAGAACTTGCCACTCCATACACAACTCTCCCTTGTATCATGTCTCATCGCACTATAATTTGCTGGCCATTATGTATTCCAATGCTCATAAATGACCTGTTCGTTACAGCAAAAAATACCTCGGGCCTGCCATACTAGTGCTCACAATCAGTCGCAACATTTTGATCACCGATTCTCAGTCATTGCATCTGACAATATTTATTTGATTTGTTTACTACTTACCCCTGGTTAGGACTTCCCCATCCAGGTCTACTTTGCGTTTGCTGCTGCTGTTGTTGCTGTTGCTGCTGTAACTGAGCTAACTGCCGCTGACGTTGCTGAGAAACAAATGCACCAAAACAATGGTGGATAAAAGAGTGTTGCAGTTTGTATTTCTGTGGTCTTGCAAAGTGTACCTTAGTATATTAATGTTCAAATTAGAAAGTAAAGGAGTATTTCATGATCCAAGCATCTTCTTTTTATGTCATATCTCAGTAGATATCCACGAAAAATAGCTTATTCCCAAAATTTCAGTTGATTCCAATTTTGTATTTGCGAGTTATGCATGATTATGTGTATTACACTGCTCCATAGGTAATGTGTTGTAATTTCGTTCTGGTGTACCAGAATGTAATTCAAATTGCTAAACGAATAAATCTGCAAGAAATTTCTGTACATAAACATTATGTAGCCAGAGGTTTCTAGTGGTATAACAATCTCAACTTTTTTTGAGAAAAGTGGGGGGGGGGGGAATGATGCTGTGGATCACAAAATGCCCTTTTAATAATAAATTTATAAGTAATGTTCAATCTGTAACATATTCATAGGATTGGACATTATGGCATAGATCATTACCATTTTCGTTAAGTATATGCAACCATTCTGCATTTGCAATTAATTTAATGCATGTTGTAAGCTCTCCACTGAAAAGGGTCATACCAACAAAATCTCTTGCCAATGACCCATCACTTTCTTCCCCATTATCAGTTGAATATATGTGATGTGATCAAGCAAAATCAGACGGAAATTGGAAATACTGATTTTCAGATATAGCCAAACAAAGGAAATACTTTCTTTTGTTGCCTATTGTTTTGCTTTTTGTTTATGCCCAACTTCAGACTGATTTTGCTTGATCACACCACATATAATGATTCTGTCTTTATATTCTTTCTTTAAGAGTAAGCATCACTTCCAAGTAAGGTGATATTTATCTAAAATTATTTGCTATGAATGGGCATATATGGCTTACCTCATCTCGTTCTCTTTCCTCTTGCTGCGCTTGTAGTTGTTGGATTTGTGCTAGTGTTGGTGAACCACCACCACCACTACTACTGGTGGTTGGAGTTGTGCTTGTGGTAACTGTACTTTGACCCCACATGGCTGTACTAGGAAGCTGTATGGAAGACAAATTAAAGCAGAAAGGGTTAGAATATCAGCAGGAATCCGTCAATCGATTCACAAAAAAGTTAACAATTTCCTGCAAAAAATCCTAAGCAAGATGTAATGACCCGCTAGTGATTGTTTAACTGAGATTTTTTCTGAAATACAGGTGCAAGGAGTAGTTGTGTAGAGCAATAACTCGACACAAGACCATTGGCATAGTCAGGCCAAGTCAGCCCCCACCCACCCCAAAATCATCATGGACTGTCAGCACATCACAGATTATCAGTACACAACGGTCCACGGGGCAGTAGGTACAATATTCCAGGGGAATAACCAAACTACAGATTAACAAATTTGGCCAAAATCTGCGATGTGCTTCTTCCCTTACGCCTGTTTCAGGCCAAAATCTGTGAGATGCTTCTTCCTGTTCGCCTGTTTCAGTCCAAAATTTGCAAGATAATTTGACAGTTCAAATGTCTTTCTCATTTCCCATAAGAGAATGTATTGCAACACTAAAACTAGATTGATGATGTTTGAAATAATTGATATTCGACACAACATATTAATTAAGTACCTTTGACTGCTGCTGTTGCTGCTGCTGTAGTCTTCTAAGGGCTTCTTGCTGTTGCTGACGCTGTAAGTCTTGCTGGCGTTGTAATTCTTGTTGCCTAAGTAATAAAGTTTATTTCAATACATGTAAATACAGGATTAAGTTATCAAACATGAAATTTAATATTTGGCAACATTCCAAAAGTTAAATATTGCTGACAGCCATTTTCTACATTTTACTACATAAGAACATTTTATTCTAGATGAATTTACATACTTCGGTGTGTAGCGTTGTAAATAAAAATAGTTGTGATAATTATCTTTGTCTTTTCGGTCTCAATCATGTTAGGTCAGTTAATAAATCCATGACAATTTACAGACAAGATGGTTGTCAACACCAGCTTATATTTGTTATAACAACAATATAAAGCTACATGACCAATGGGCTATTCCTGTTGAAATCCATACACCTCTATGGAAGACATGACCTTAATCTCCCACACTGGGAGTATGAATTTCAAACCAAAGTACCAGAATGGGGGACTCCATTTGAAATCTGCACCCCCTGTGTGGAAAATTAAGGTGATGTCTTCTATAGTGGGTGTATGGATTTCAACTGTTATAGCCTAATACTGCATGACCAATGCCTACCTTATTATTTCTTGTTGTCTTCTCTCGCTATCTTTCCTCTCTTGTTCCTGTCTCAGCTTCTCCTGCTCCTCTCTAGCCCTTCTCTGTGCAGCTTCTTCTTGTGCCCTTCTTGCAACATCCTCCTCTAGCGATCTCCTTGCAGCAGCAGCCTCGTCTTGTGCCCTACGATTGGCTTCTTCTTGAGCTCGTCTGCTGGCTTCTTCCTGTGCCTTTCTTGATGATTCCTCTTGTTGACGACGGAGCTCTTCTTGCCTCTGTGATTCAAATTGAAAATTTAAAACTGAATTTATGGATGTTCTGTAAAATGATTGTGGGACTAGATCTATATGAGACTTTGAGATTACCCTTCCTTAATGTGAGTAAGACACCAGAAGAGTGAGCATTGATTGGCTATTAAATGAGGCCACTATAATATTTTGCTTAATTCATAAATTACAATGTATGCTTCAGAAGCAATCACTCATTAATAAGCATATTATACGCATTTTACGTTTACAATATGATAGTGTAGAAAAATAATCAAGGATATCCACGGTTGGTGGTGTCCACAGTTATCCCGAGTGTATCAACATTTGTGTCCTTATTTGAAATGCACACACCCATATGCAAATTGCACTTCATTCACAAGCTTTACCTTTCCTGATAACAAACAAACAAGTATCATGACATCACTGGACGGGAAAAACCTCATATGTACTTTTGGCCCTTGAACATGGATAAAGCCTTGAAGGTGTAGACTTTATATTGAAGAGGTTGCTTCATCCATGTTTAAGGGCCAAAAGTACATGCAGGAAACACCTCATATTTACTTTTGGCCCTTGAACATGGATAAAGCCTTATTGAATGGTTTGCTTCATCCATGTTCAAGGGCAAAAAGTGCATACGAGTTTTTTCCCGCCCAGTGACGATAATAATCTTATAGAATTTACCTGTTGTTCCATCCGTCTCTGCTCTTCTTGTCGTCGTTCTTCATCAGCCCGTTGTAGGTCTTCAAGTCGTCTAATTTCTTCCTGCCTCTTCAGATCATCTTGCCTCCTAATTTGGTAAAGAAAGACAAATTTCAATTGTACACCAAGCAAGTAAGGTGATAAGACTTGCGGCTACATGATATGGAAAACACTATGTTAGTTTTAAACTAAGTGCACCTGGAACACTAACTTGCATGGTGGTAGGTAGTCCAACTGACCTTTTCGGTAAATCCCATAATTCTTTGCGGTTAGACCCGAGATGTCATCATGCAGATGTGCACATCGTTACCACACACATCACAGCTTTCAAATGTGCAGTAACGATGTTCGCCAAACGAATTATTGGATTTACCGAAATGGTCAATCCTCTGCATGCAAATTGAGTTATTGCTACTATAGAAAAATTATATAATTTGTGTACATCGTGGAACATACTCTTTGCGTGGCTGTGCGTAGTAAGCTCCACGAGGTACACAAATTACATAATTCTTCTATAGTTATCGTTCTTCTAACAGTATAGTAACACTTTGCACACTGGAGACTATCAGTAAATCTACAGGTTGTTTTTCTCATATTACAGCAAAATATAATGTGAACAGTCTAAGGTTAAGTAACTTCACTGATCAAGAAGGATTATGCCTCAAAAGGTACAGTTAGTACAATTAAATCTTTAAAACTTCAAACTTAATATGCTTATAACAGAATAAGGCCTAATGATTACACATCACTGAAAATACAATCATCAAGAATGAATGAGATAGTATGAATTTGAAAAAATGTTTCAGAATTCAAGAATTGGTCTGAGCAGTTTATCCTGGTTATCAACAATGTACCAAAGACAGAGTTAACATGCAGCAGTGCCACTTTAACAACACCTCTAGTTGACATTGGTGTACAGTACTGTACCTTGAACATTTATATCTAATTGTGTGTGAACCAGCTACATTTGATAACTTGAGTTCAACCTTTGTATCACCACTATAAAGATACCTTTAAACACCTCTTGAGAAATGAATTGTGGCACAAAATAGTACTCTATCAACAATTCCCATGGTATTTCTCAGTACAGTAGAAGATCACGATAACAATGAGATTTCTAAGTGTAGGACGTACTGCACGTTACGCCTTACTGGGGATTCATTTCATCAATTTGAGCTGCAATCAGATGCTTACAAGTCAAACAATATCATCTTGCAGTATAGAGGAATGTGCAGAATTAAACGGGAATCTAAATTGACTCGCATTAATCAGTGCTAATAGATCCCTTGTACACTAGGTTCTCAAAAAGATCCCCAGTTTGTGTTAATTATTAATTCAAAACAAGGGACAAACAAGTAGTGAACTATATACTATACATTCCAAACTGTGCTTTCTTTGAGAAAAGAAATCACCCCACTCTAAACCATCTGTATAAGGAATGGTGGACTTACGTGGGCTCATTATCACCTAGTGAGCGATATGTTGCGTGATCCGTTACTTCCAATTTACTCCCACTGCACAATGATAAGGATGGAGTTACATATACAACTTTTTCTCACCCAATAAATCAAGAGGTGGGGATACATGCATTTTGTTGTTGAGTTTATAAACTTTTTATCAATCATCAGACTACTTCTATCTAATGTTGGTACATTTCTCATAATGACAGACCTGCGAAGTAGCAAGCATTCACAGACTTTCCCAAACTATCTTTAAGGCCAGGATTTAGTCCAACATTTTTGTGTGTGTTTCCCATTGCAATAAACAAGGTTACACTTTGGGTTTTCCACTACAATTTTCTGCTCCAATATTCCAGTTGAAATTCATACACCCCCTATGGAAGACTTAACCTTAATTTCTCACACAAGGAGTGTAAATTTCATGAGGTTACCTAAATGGGGGACTCCATTTGAAATCTACACCCCCTGTATGGGAGATAAAGGTCATGTCTTCCATAGGGGTGTATGGACTTAAACAGGAATAGCACAATGATTCCCTTATTTGGAGCTTTGTTCTTCTCAAAGTTATGTCACTATGGCAACATGTCTCGCGACAAATTTGCTGATTGGTTCGAAAGAGCAAAACGTTGAACTATATACCAGCCTTAAGAGATCAAACCAATCTAAACTTTGCATAGCCATGTGATGCATTACCTTTGATTCCAAAAATCTATGAAATAAAATGTAGAACGAAGTCAACACTTTGCCTATCAAATTCAATATAATATAAGCAACTTGAATTCATATACTGTATTTCCTATATTAAATGCCCCATTTTCCATGAAAAAAGCATCAATGTCCATGCCGTATCATGTGAGTAAGCTTAAAACTGCATGTTTGCTGGACGTCAATCACAAAATTGCATGAACAAAACCAATTGTTAACTTATACTTCCATCCAGTTCATTGCCAAATTATAAAAGAATTTTAATTTAAAGAACTATTTTTGCAATTTAGTAGTGATAATGTTCTGATAAGTCACAGCGAATGAACGGTGGCCCGCCCTTTGACCCAGAAATTGTATATTTCACCCCAATGGTTACATATTGATTTGGTGTCTAATAAATGCCCCCCTGGGAAATGTAACCCCCTTCCCCCACATCATTTAATAGAGGAAATACAGTAATTATTGCTATGCACAGCTAGCCCAGATCAGAAAGAGACCTGTAGTAGAAATTCAACATTAAAGAAAAACATCCTCTGGCAACGCAATCAGATTTTTTTTTTAAATTCTTCCATCTGGCATACTGTCCATTTGGACACTACATTTACTATGCATATAAGGATGATTTTGTTGCTAGTCTTTGTTGATACAAAAAGAAAAACAAAAGGAGAAAGATTCCAGGGTTTACTTTGGCTTTACCTTTCATCTTCCATTTTCTTCATATCTTCTTGTCTTTTAGAATCCTCTTCTCTCCTCTTTTGCTCTTCTTTTCTTAAGACCTCCTGCTGCCTTCGCATCTCTTCCAACCTTTGACGTTCTTCTTCAGCTGCCTGTTCAACCTGTTTTCTATGCTCCTCTGCCTTGCGCAGACGCTCCAACTCACGAAACTTTCTCTCCTGTATCAACAAAAGATCACTAAGTTTAGCAACTATTGGCAATGAACAATGGCAATGGGATATTCCAGTTGAAATCCATACACCCCCTGTGGAAGACATGACCTTAATCTCCCACACAGAGGGTGAAGATTTCAAATTGAGTCACCCATTCAGGTAAGCCCATTTGAAATTCACACTACCTGTGTGAAAATTAAGGTCATGTCTTCCATATAGGGTGTATGGATTTCAACTGGAATAGCCCAATATCAAGATCTTACTTCTTCTGGAGTGACTGGTATTGTGCAAAATAATCTCTCCATTTTCCGCTTAAAATTCCAAGTGACGTTGCCTTTGATAAAGATCCTGCTAGGATCAAAAGCTCAGGCCCCCCAAAACTTGGAATTTTACTAAACATGCTATTTTTGTGGATAAGCAGTTTCCAACATCTCACTTTTAACTTTTAAAATTCCAAGGAACATATTTTTTTGGGCAAAATGGGTATACACTTGCAAAATATTGATTTGTCTTGTCCCCTTTGGGTTATGACTAAACCACTGTATGAACATGCAGTTTCTGTAACCATTAAGTTACATCTCCAAATCATACCATATCAAATTTCTTGTGGATTTTGTCTTGGAAACCTAATTATTCTTAGCCATATTCAAATTTCATCTACAATACTACTAGAGTCAGGGATAAAATTTTAGAGAGAATCCACAAATTAATTTTCAGAGAGATTCTTGTTACAAACTTTGTGTGAATCAAAAGTACATAACATCGCAAGAATCAAAATGAATCCAAAAAAAATTCCTTTACAGGAATCAAGATTAATTCTTGCACTCTTGCAAAAAAAATTCCATCCCTGGCACTGTTAGAGACATACCTCTTCAATGATTTCTTTTGCCATGGACGGATCCCAAAAGCCAATGTCCCATTCACCTGTAAATAGACATTTAAATTTATACATGTAAGAATAATAATTATGCTTCCTTTTTTTGTTTTAATTCTTCTTTAACTATGTTTGGAAAATCATTCAGTGGATAAAACAAGTAATCCTCTGTTCTTCCATGAGGCCCAGAATACTTAGTAAAACTGCCCCAAAACTAGATGTACATTCACACTTACTTCATCTTATCAAATAATAAACTTAGGCTACAAACTTATTAATGAAATGTTTACCTATAAGAATCTTAAAATAAAATTATGTTATTTTTCTTCTTCATTTCAAATTGTCTAACTTGACAAACAAGTGACCATTGTACAGTCATACACTCACTTCTATCCTTTTGTGGTACACCCCACATGGAGATATTTTCCATGACTGAACTACTAACATCTTTACCGACCACTCCTGGTTGATTAGCACCCTGTGTTATTGAGGCTGCTGCAGCTGCTGCAGCCGCAAGTGCTGCCTGGGAGTGACTAGGAATGCTGGGTGGGTGATCACCTGAGCCTGGAGGCCCTTCACCTGTAAGGGAAACAAAATCAACATGCAAATTGTTACAAGTGTTATAATGCTAGTATAAAAATATGCTTATGAACACCATATGGCAAAGTAAACTCGGGTTCACAAACTCAGGTTCATCAATAACGGAACAAATTTGTATCGGTAAAGCAAACTCAAATTCACGCAAACTCAGATTCATCAATAACAAACAAATTTGTATCGGTAAAGCAAACTCAGGTTCACACAACCTCAGGTTCATCAATAACGAACAAATTTGTATCAGTAAAGCAAACTCAGTTTCATGCAACCTCAGGTTCATCAATAACAAACAAATTTGTATCCGTAAAGCAAACTCCGGTTCTTCAATAACGAACAAATTTGTATCGGCAAAGCAAACTCAGGTTCACGCAAACTCAGGTTCATGCATTATTATGTTTTCAGAATCTTAGTCCCTATACTTTGTACAGAGCTGAAGAGTCCGATTTTTTCACACACTTGGACTCAAAATACAAAACTTGGACTGTATTCAATCATATCAGCCCAATTGGGTGCAATACTCTTTGTGAGATTTAATATTGCTATATCATTACTAACTACAATCTACACCCAATTGGGCACCATACTCACCAAGATCTGGCAACACTGGCAACAACCAAACTAAAAACTGATTTGGCTGTGTGTGTGAACTGCAGTGCAGCAGGGACATAAATCCCAGTGGATTTCTAACTCAAAAATCATTTGTTTTAGAAATTAAAGTAGAAAAAGATGACAGCCAGTGTTTTGAGCTGTAATATTTCAAGATTGTTCATGTTTTTAGAGTTGCGTAGAATGCATGAGCAGGGAGTCAAGGCCAAGGTAAGTAAGCTTACATTTCAATTTAAGCTTATTTTGGAAATGGGACATGCATGCTTATTATGTGCTTGCAATTGGCATTGTGTGAAGCTAGAAAGGTAGCTTTATTCTATTTATTTCTAGAGATGATTAGACAACACAAATCACAAAGTTTAGCCTCAAGGCTTAGTCTAGGCTAGGCCTTCATCAGCCCAATGGCAATGTCTCTGTTAGTGTTAGTTCTAACTGCTAGGGCTGGCCTATATGCAGCCGCCAGGACCAGGTCTATAAATATGTACGGGTGGGAGCAATTGAATATAAAACTCATGCATATAAATCAGCTAGGCCTGAATTTAAGTCCAAGCCTAGTCTTAGGCCTAGATGCTGATTTCATACCTTCTACCGCTTGCCGTTTCATCATGCCGCTTGTACTTTTTTGCAACAGTGCAACTGCAAGCGGAGCGGCCCCCCCTGAACGGCAGCAACATGAATAAAGCCAATGTTGCTGCTCAGCACTGACATACAGAAATCATTTAATGTTCTCAACTTCTCATACGGTATGTCAGAGCGAGTGCGACGCAGCTCCCGAGTTGACTTGAAATTGAATTCAACTCCTAGACTTCGCGATCTGTCGCTTTGGGCAAACTGGTAGAGTGATTGATATCTCGGCTTGCTGGTAACCATAGCTGGTGCGACTGCACAGTGCAGTAAAATCATTGTAAGAGCAACAAAGCGGCAGGAAAGTATGAAACCAGCATAGTTTGCACAGGTGTCAGTCTCTTTAGACTCTACTGCTAGCATTGGTAAATCTTTCAAATATTGCAACTGCACGGAATGTTACCAGCACTGTATTTTGCTGGCCATGAACTTGGAAGCTGCATGCCTTCAATTTCAAACCTAGTAGAGTTCTACGATAAACACAAACTAATTTTCCATAAAGAAATTCAAGACAAATAAAGATTCTGAAAACATAATAATGATAAAATTGATGAGTTTCACCCAATACTACAAATTAATTGGTCTCGCTATGAGTTTTAAAATATTGGACTCGACTACGCCTCGTCCAATATTTTAAAACTCATAGCTCGACCAATTAATTTGTAGTATTGGGTTCAAACCATCCAATTTTATATCAAACTCGGGTTCATCAATAACGAAAAAATTTGTACCCGTTAAGCAAACTCAGGTTCATCAATAACAAATTTGTATCGGTAAAGCAAACTCAGGTTCATCAATAAAGAACAAATTTGTATCGGCAAAGCAAACTCAGGTTCACGCAAACTCGGGTTCATCAATAACGAACAAATTTGCACCCGTAAAGCAAACTCAGGTTCATCAATAACAAATTTGTATCGGTAAAGCAAACTCAGGTTCATCAATAACTAAACAACTTCACCAGCGGGCTCTATAGGTTAGGGGTGAGCTACACCGCCAACCGCCTGTCAAACGTAGCTACAACCCTATTATCAGAATAACATGACTCCATCTCTATTACATAGCATGGCATTGCAAATCTGAAAAAAAATTACATCATTGCTCTACTAACCTGCCATTGATAATTGCTGTAGACTTTGATACTGCTGTTGCTGTTTAAGCAAGAGTTGATGTTGCTGTTGCAATGTGATTAATTGCTGTCTCAGTATCTGCTGCTGGGTCGGAGTCAAGGTTTGACCACGCTGGACTAACTCTGTATAGATTCGACCTGCATGGACCCTGTGAATAAAAAAGAATCAACAATGCCATTTTTTATTCCTGTATAACAGGTTATTTTCCAACAGGAAAAATTTTTGTTTTGTTTGAGGATATACCTGGTACTTTTTGACACTGGTCGGTCTGGCCTTTACTTTTAAAAAGTCTGACAATTGGTTTACTAGCACTAATGTAACTGCTAATAACCAACAGACTGACATTTAACCTGCCCAACAGCAAACTTACCTGCCAGTAACCGTGTGAGGTATTAAGGGACATTCCTCCTGATATCCACTGAAGCATGACCCCATTAGAATGTCAGTCCATACTCCCATTTATTATATGCTTGGCAAAAGCATATAATTTTAATAATCAAGATGCATCAACCACAACAAAACAAATACTATTCACCATGATTTCAAATTAATTTTCAACATATTAGATTTAATCATAGTTCACTTGGACAAAAAACGTATACAGGTGGATGGACCTTTCAAGTAGGGTCACGGGCGGGCGGGCGGATGGACCTTTCAAATAGGTTTGGTCGGTATTATGCTGTTTGGATTCACTGACAGAAAGTACACTATAGTGTAAGGTAGCCATCTATGATCTACAGGTTATTGATTAATGCTGCTTCGGTGGCCCAAATGTATTTGTTCATTATTGAATAAAAATTTTGTATATATGTAAGTATTGCTGAAAATGCAACAATAGTGAAGAGGGCAAAAGACTAGGCAAACTTCATATTCATTCAGATCTGTGAGGCTTTTTGTGTGGATATTAAATAGGTACTTCCATTATTTTCATCCATATACTGCTTTGTACCTGCACTGGGATTCTTTTATTTACCTTATCAGGGCCTGCTGTTGCTGTAGTACTTGTTGGAAGACTTGTTGTTGATGCATTGCCTGCTGTTGCTGCTGCTGTTGTTGCTGCTGTTGTTGCTGCTGCTGTTGCTGCTGCTGCTGTGATGCCATCGCTGCTGCCGCTGCCGCCTGTACCTGTGACAGCAACTGTGCTATCTGAGGATTGGGTTGAAGTACCTGTAGGGCCTGTTGTAGGGATTGTTGTTGTTGTTGTTGTTGTTGTGGCTGTGTTTGGGGTTGAGACTGTGGTGGCTGTTGAGCAGCTGCCAAGGCTGCCTGGACGATCACCGGAGGGGAAATTGATGGCGGAACAGATGATACAGGTGCAGCACTCACTGCAGCTTTCTGTCATCAAATCATATTAAACAAAACATACAATATAAGTAATATTTAGGAAAACTCCCAAAATTGTATCTGTATGGTATTTTGACCATGTTTGCCTTATACAAATTTCCAACAAGACCATGAGCAAAACTACATGTTTGATTTTTGTGTGTATAGCTATGACAAAACTAAAGTTGTTCTGTGTATAAACTGCAGGTTATTATACAAATTTGAATTTTTTTTAGATATAGGGTTCACAAATGTTTGATACAGGGTTCACACACCTAGCAGCTAAAATTGAATGACTTTCAATAACTAAAAGATTCATTTTTAATGACCAACATTAATTGCAATTTATATCAGAGATTTTTGCTGAAAAACAACATTTTG
The DNA here is from genome assembly GCF_039555335.1 of Amphiura filiformis. NCBI lineage: Eukaryota > Metazoa > Echinodermata > Ophiuroidea > Amphilepidida > Amphiuridae > Amphiura > Amphiura filiformis. The sequence goes on from NC_092634.1 coordinate 13,685,477, forward strand.
CAACCTTACTGTGTAAGTTACACATTGCCTAGGATGAAAACATTTCCTTTTCATGAATTTCAGACTTTCAAGGACAACCATTAAATTCAAGCACTTTCCAAAGTCCTGAAAAGATTGTCAAATTCAGGACTTTTAGGGATTTTCAAACCTGCTGACATATTTATCCTTGATGACCCAAGTCATATTTTATGAATTTTAAGAAGGGAATTCGCCATTTGCATAGATCCGCCATCTTGCTACCAAAACGAGGTTCTCCCTGTAAACCCATGCCCAAAATGTACATTTTTGTTTCTCATACTTTTCTAGCAACGCGCCAGAAGGCTTTTGCAATGCGTACGCGGTAATCAAAGCATGCGTTTGACAGGCGTACACACTCACAGCACACACTTTGCAGGTACAACCTCGTTTTGAGATGTCCGTGCGATCGGGGAATAAGAGTGTTGCTACTCACAGCTAGTGGTGGGGGTTCTGGTCCTTGTACAAAAGGCACTCTGCCCCATCTTTTGATGACATCACCTAGGCACATAAACTCCTCATCACAGCCACGCTTTACTAAAAGATTCATAGTGAAATAGCCTGCACTGAACCACTCTGCCATCTCGCTGGACTGGAAAGGACCTGCATATCACAAGGAGAGAAACATTACAAACAATGTTCATTGGTTTGGTTTATAATGGGTTATTGCATTTAAAATCCACACTACCCCTGTGGAAGATTTTGGAAATATCTTCCACAGGGGGAGTATGAATTTCAAATGGAATGAGTACATTAGCAGCTCCATTTGAATTTCATACACCCTCTGAGAAAGTGAAACCATCAAACTTGGCAAGTAATCTGTGGTTTTGTTATATACATAATTAGATAGTGTTGTTGCTTACCTTGGACCTGGCCCTGTGGATCTTTATACAACCATTTCTGGGCATGTTCATGAGTCAGTGGCAGTGCCTTGTTAGACGATAGATCTGCTGTTTGTACATCATCATCATCAGGCACTTTATCATCATCCTAGTGGTATATGAAATCAGCAAAATATATTATTGTGATTATAGCTGGATAAAGAGGGTTTGATTTAAATTTTTGCATGGGGAGAAGCAACTTCCTTTACCATGATTGTGTGACCCTTAAGGGTATCCGTAGGGAGAACACTTTGTTTTACGGCCAGGTCTGGCCAGGTGCATGTTTGTTCGCAGTCTACAGGTGTAACTAGGTTGTTGTATATTCTATAATTTTCCTGGTGTGTTAACTGTGATTACATCTAGACACCAGTTTATTTTTTATTTGAACGGGACCCTAATTTAATGAGAAAAACGAAAAAAAAGAGAGGCCCGGCAAAAGCCGATTTGCAGACAATTTTGTAGCTACAGACAGCTCAGTATTCCATATAACAACTACGGAAACCAATCAGTGCCAGAAGTGTTGATTTATATTTCATCCACTTAGGTTTGGCTTAACCCACTAAAAGGTAAAACTTTAAGGCTGATCATTTTAATTATAAATGTAGTGTGTGTGTAAAAGTATATTTCTCAAAATGGAGGAGAGCGCCTATGACTATTGTCCGTTCTGTCTACATGGTCTATGATAATTATTTTCTTACCGAAATATATTCACTTAACACAGACCACGGTTGCCAAACAAACGAGGGCAAACCGCGGGTCAAATCATTGAAAAGTCGCCCAATATTTTTTTTATCAACCGTTGGTTTCTATGAGATAAAAAACTACCAGAAGTCGCGTAAGCCAATGTTGAGAAGTCATGCAATATTTTTCTTAACCATCAATTGGTGTCTATAGGACAGGAAATTGTCGCGAGGAAATTCTTCAAAACTCATCCTATTTTCCTAGGCCTATTACATCGCTGGTTTGGCAACCCTGCAATATATACAGTTATATAACATCGCACCGCATTGTGAGGTGAACGAACTGAATGTTGACATTGTATTCAGGATTTAAAACAAGAACTGTCTTTAACCAGACAATGCGGTTGGTATAAAACATAGCGTGTGATATCATGATATCAACTTCAAAATCTAAAAACAAAAGTAAAGAAATAATTTAGTGCGAAATAAATAAACAGCGTACAGCAGGTGCTATCTTGTCAATAATGATAAGAGGAACATGAAAAAACCAGCAGAGAGCATGCACCCCAGTAAAGAGTTAAATAAAGCAAGGAAAAATCATAATGTGCAGAAGGCCTACTTTTCGGATGATATTCACAGAAACAAAAATAAAGAACTAAAGATCTAAAAACAAAAGTAAAGAAAATGAGGGCGAAATAAATAAACAGCGTACAGCATGTGATGATAATTATACACTTCGACCAAAAATTAAAAAAATACTTAACACGCGACATTAATAAACAGCCATCTATCAAGAATGACAAGAGGAACATGAAAAAAAACCACCTAATATATGAGAGCATGCACCCCAATAAAGAATTGCTTTAAAATAAAACAATGAAAAATCATGACATGTGAAATGTATGTTGATACACTTATAAATAATACTCAAGGGTGAAATAAAAAACACCTTATCTACCGATATTTCCACAGTTAAACATACTCAGTGATCACTTGTACTAAAACAAAAATAAAGAAATACTTCACAAATGATAAGAGGAACACATAAAAAATAAATAAGCGAGCATGTCCAAAAAAAAATTAGTACAAGATAAAATAATGATAAAACGTACAAGAAGGGGCAAAATATTTGTCGCAAAAACTTATTAAATGCTCATTTGCTCTAAGATATTTAATGTTTGCAATTTACTCCTAGTTTATCATTTATTTATTATTTATCTAGGCTTATATATCTTTTATTTATTTATCTATTAATTTATCTATTTATCAATTTATTTCAATATCATTATTATTAAGTGCCTATTTATAATGATATTTAAATCTATCAACATTATGCTTACGTCATCCAGGAGTTATTATCCCACTTGAAATCGCCATATAAACACAAATTAATAAAGAAATACCCAATGGGTGAAATAAAAGATGATCTATCTTTTCAAGAATGAAAAGAGGATATAAAAATATAACAGAGCATGTCCTATAAACATGATAAAGAATTATTTAAAATCGTACAAATGTGAAACATGTAATATGACATATATACTTAAGGGATCTGGAATGAGCGTTTTGAGCGTTTCGACAGTATTTTTTGTGGGAAATGAGAGCACATCAGACATATCGAATTGCATTCTGAATACGAAGAATGTCTTCCTCATATCAAATAATTTTCATTTTTTGAAATTCACGATATAATGCAAATTTTATGACAAATTATTAAAATTTGATATTTTTCAAATTTTTGATATATAACAGTCTTCAAGTAAATTTTATAAATCTAATGACATATTCTTAAAGTGTATGTAGCTGGGAGGAAAAGCCGACGATCAATTGAATATTTTGACCTTTCATATTGACGATATGGATTTTATTTCCCAAAAGACCTATTTTTGGGGGAAATCCATATCTTCAATACAAAGCTCAAAATTTTCAATTGATCGTCGGCCTTTCCTCCCAGCTACATATACTTAAAGAATGTATCATTAAATTTATAAAATTTACTTCGAGGACTGTTATATATCAAAAATATCAATTTTTAAGGATTTGTCATAAAATGTGTATTACATTGCGAATTTCAAATATTTTTGATATCAGGACATTCTTAGTATTCAGAATGCAATTCGATATGTCTGATGTGCTCTAATGTCCCACAATAAATACTGTCCAAACGTTCATACCCCAGCCCTTAACATAAAACAAAATAAAACGGTCATGATAATATGACATTAAGGGCGAACACCACTAATGAAGCGGCTTGGTTGAAATGCACGTGAAAATTAATGTCTTTCTTTGCTCAATTTGAGGCCTTTTTGGCTCTCATAGTTGCCTGATGTACCCGTTACATTTGATTAAGAAACAAGGTAGTATAGTTGCTCTCCATTGATTTTGCAATAGCGTCTCCAGGAGGGGGGCTCAGAGGGGCTTTCAGATTTATGCGGTGGGGGGGGCTTAATGGCTAAAATCGCCAAAAACCGCCTGATTTTACATATCCCTCTAGCGTTGGTTGTCAGTAGATTGCAGTCACTCCTCATCAAGTGAGACAACAGTGGTTGTTGAAACGTACACAGTAAGTGCATTTTCTTGGATCAGATACTACGAACTCTGGTTTACTAGTTTACTCTACCGGTCCTGATGAATTTGTTCAATCAATAACGATATCTGGGGGACCAATCACAAGCCAGATTCATTTAAAGATGCATTACATCATGACCAATTTTACTCTCCATAGAATCCCGTGTTAAAAAGTTATCCGCAATCCAAAGTCAGTAGTCCACTTGGGAAGCTAACAAACAGAGGGCGTACGGTGACTGAAAAGATTAGATGTGAAAATCTATCATTTGTGCACAAATAATAATCAGAGTTTTAAGCTTAAATGCAATAGCCAGAAGCACAATTGGCAAGTGGAGTACGGAGAAGTCTAGCTACACCCTGGAAGGAAAAAAAACAGTATTTGAAACGAGGAAATGTGCAATATGACTTAATGTAATACATTAGAAAAGGCTTAAAAGGCAACTATTAGGCCCTGATTCATATTTAATCATCATTTAGGCCTGTAAATTAGATTGTCTGTGTAAATTTAGCAGGATCCGACTTTTTATGACGACTTTCAAAATGTGTTACATTTCAGAAACACCAAGCTGTTTGTGAGGTGGCGTTAGCTGTATGGGTTATAGGTTGAACTTTTTACAATATTTCTGGAAAAAAAAATCCTGAAATCCATATATTAATTTTTACAATGGATGTCGCCATCTGACCGCCTGCTTGCAGAAAGGGGAAGTTTTGAAGAACTGAGTTGTTTTCCGGCCCCTGTCTGTACAGAAAGTCAGTGAGGGTTATTTACTGGTGTGCACCCTAAAAGGCCCTTGTCATAACCAATGGTGGCGGCATGATTTTTCCGTGCATGAGGGTTTAGGGAAAATTAAATTATATGTCTAAACTTGAGGTTGCATGTGTAAAACATGGTCTTTTTTAACGCATGTTTGGGGTATTGAAATGATATTTTTTTGGCTTGCACAATCATGGTAAAGATCCATGTCATACATAAGAGATTATAGGACATACAATACTTGGTAGGCCTAATCATAATGCGTAAACTTTGTACCTGTTAGGGAACTGAAATCAGACTGAAAACACAAACGTCATTCGAGGCTCTGTCTCACCAGTTGCATTTACAAGGCCCTTGTTATAACCAGTGGTGGCGGATGATTTTTTTCTGGGGGAAGGGTCACACAAGGTTCTGAACAGAAACGTCACATACGGACCAACCCACACTACCGAGAACCGCGAATGCCGAGAACCGCGAAAGCCGAGAACCGCTCTAGTTACTAGATGAATTAGCTTCATATTTTCATTCTTTCCTGTTTCCTGTACTCACATTGCAAAAACAAATCAAATTTGATATTACCTAAAGGAAGCACTTGGTATTTGTAATTTGAGTAACATCAACATTGAATTTGTTCAACATAATTTTGATTAATTTCTCTTGATTGCTATGGAAGACCATGCCCTCATAACTATAATATGATCAGCTTGTAATAGGCCAGAATTATTCAGTTTTTGTTACTGGGCCATTCTTCGGTCACGTGTGTGACATAACTAGGGCTATTTCACACTAATGCTCTTGTGCCTGCTTTATAAATAAAACAGCTAACACCATATCTTTTGCATGATAGTTGCACCAATGTCTATACTTTTCAGAAATATTTTGATATTTTTTTTATGTTGTGTTATTTTCGTGTCAGGGGTCAACAAAGGGTCGGTCACGTGTGTGACATCAGACGGATGCAAGTTTTTGGATTTTAAAATTCATTTCTAAATTTCTGTGAATGTTAAAGGACCTACATATTCATACCAAATGTAGTAAAGCATTGATATCTTGCAATTACAATGACACCAACATTGACAAGAAACATTCATGCCTAGCTGTGGTAATTGAGGGTTTGATACTAAACGCTTGGTAACGTGTGTGACATTTGGTTTTGTTCGCCTGAATGTCACACACGCTACCAAACTTTTGGGTGAACAATTAAAGTATTTTATAAAAGCTAATTTGTTTCCAAATTTATTTATTATATGCCCTATAACCAACTGAATGTATGTTTAGGGAAAAACAGTGGTGTGATGTCAACAATCACTTCATACAAACCTTCCATTAAAACTGAAATATCCGGATGGTGACACAGAAATCCATATTCTTAGGGGTAGGGGTAAAACATGGGTCAGTTTTTGCTCTTTTAAGAATATTTCAGGTGATGTTGAGCTAAAACTTTGTGTTTAGGTTCATTTTGTGATTTACTTTTATATGGCAACTACAAATCAGGTAAAAATTTCATGTTCAGATTTTTTTCTTCCATAAAGTCCATTTTTAGCCTATTTGTGTGTACAATCAAGGTTTTATCACATTTGTGACGACACAACCACAAAATGATACCATAGCAGCAAGGTATCAAGAATGTTGTTATTTATTTTGGTGTCAGTGCATAGAGGAGACCCATAGCTATACATTGATACCAAAATTCAACATCATAAGGTGTTCTTAATGGAATTCCATGTCGGAGTTTGTACGTCACACACGTTACCAAACTTGTCACACACGTGACCCCGGCCACGTGTGTGACTTGTTAATTATCATGAATTACATAAAAACTAAGAATAATAATTTCCATTTAGGAAGCTGGAATGGAGGGTATAATCAGTCTACCTTTTGACATAAAATATGAAGTTCAGTTAATAAAATCTTTTCTGATGGTAAAAACAATTGCATGTTTTTGGTCACGTGTGTGACATACAAAACCAATTAATTTGTTTCGTTAATTACGGGATAGTCGTGGTTTGAAAATTTTTTCAACAGTTCTGATTTGTTTTAGTGGCGTCATAACAGTATATTTTTAAGGAAATTAAAAAAACACAATTATAAAAAGTTAAAACTGCAGTAAGTGTTAAAATGGCCCAAAAACCATACTTTTAGACCCAAAACTAACAATTATGTTAATTTATGCAAATTAGGGTGTTCGGCGATTAATTTTTCATAAAAATTATAGTTCTTAAAACTTTGAACTGTACTTGTCACAAAAAAGTTAAAAAATAAATGATACCTACAATTTGATTTTTTTCAAATTAGTTTCATTTTCTGAAGAATGGCCCTACTGCGTGAGTCAATAAAGTCCCAACTTATGCCCATGTAAATTCACAAAAGCGTGCATCACTCATGCAATATGCAATTCATGTAGGTGCTGCATCAAGCTGTGTGTACGCTATTCTATAATCATACACTCCTATATGGCCACACGTTTTGAACTCGCCACCCAAAAATGGTGGTGGTGTTACGTATTTTCAAATTAAGATCTGTTCAATTCATCATACCTCGGCTAAACAAAAAGATTATGTCATGGTTTTGGTCTCATTTGAAAGCTAAATAATACCACTAAATAACCTGTAAATATGAAGGATATAGCTTTTCAACTAACGAAGCTGTGGTTGATTGAATTGCGAGCAGTCAGGGTGGTGGAGGAGGGGGAAGCGGAGGAGGGGGAAGCGGTACACACAAACTCTATGGGAACGCGACGTTTCACGTGTGTAACTTGAATAAATTCACTGCTACGGGGGCTATAAACTTGGTTTTGGTCTTAATTTACAGCTAAACAATTCTGCTAATTGTTTTTAATCATTTTAAACTCTTTATGATTGGTTTATTCTATAAAATTCAAACTTTTACGTACAAAACCACCCGTTTTCATATTAAACACTGTAGTAAGTAATGCGGATGTCTTCAAAATCTAAAAGTTGCTGTAAAATTTTTATTACTTATCCTATCATAGTCAAAGTATACATTTTCTGATAGGAAATTTGATGAGGAATCTAAATATGGACTTACTTTTTCTGTATGGGTTAGGGGTAAAATGTTGCAGTTCAAAATATGATAAATTGTAAAAAATTCTAACATACTTTTGGACACCCTGTATTCTGAGATTACCAAACAGCTGTGATTTTTTTTCTTCCAAAGTCTGTAGGCTCCCCCTATTCTCTAACTAAATAGATGTTGTTTTCTTTCAGTTTATTACGGCAAGTTAGTAATAAGCAATGTGTTAAGTAACCCTTTTTGTATCCGGAATTTTTTTATTCCACCCTGTATAATTTCAAGGTCACCCTGTATAATGAGTTGAAATATGTATTGTTACATTCCTAAATGCTTTCAGCTTTCCAAAAATGTATACTTTTGCTAGTTTAGGGTTGATAATTGTGGAGATATTTTAATTTGAAACTCGATTGGTGAAAAAATTCATATATTTGTGATGTAACGCTACGGGTGGCGAGTTCAAAACACATGGCCATATCGAAGCAGCCAGTTAGAAAATATGCAGAGTGCATTGATTGTGAATAATGGCACTCCGTGTACTACGCGCAGTGCTTTCGCACGCGTCCGTGTCACGTAGGATTGATTCATTTTATGGGCGGGTTTATGCATTTATATTTGGTTCATTTTCCAACATTTTAGTGATAATTTGGTTTTAAAAACAGCAAAAATCACACGTAACAAGATGTTTTTACGTCTAATGCACTCCGCCTGCAGGGCTCATGTATTAGACGCATCAACATCTCAGTAAGCGTGCATTATTTTGTACAATTTCACTCCCAACGAACAAGTGATAGGCATTTATTAATCTGTAATCAATCCAAGATGTTATGAGTCCTGCCTATTACAAGCTGATCAGAGTATATATTCTGTTTCACCTCAAGTTTGGTAAGTGACATCAGCCATGAAAGATCATTTCTACCATCTACAGCCCAATTATGGAATTCTCTTCCTGCCCAAATTCCAGCCAATAGATCAAGGGACAGCTTCAGCAGGGAGGTTAATCACTTTCTGGGTGTTTCCTCGTCAGCAGCTTCTAAATGATTTTTTTGTCTCTGCTGTTAATGCCCAGTTATGCCATGTCGTAAAAAAAAAAAGTACTAACGTCACTCAAGGTGAAAAATAGTAAAATGCATTTTTTACACCTGTACTTACCTCCTCTATTAGTTCAGCCATTAAACTCTCTGCTGCTTTTTCTAGATGTTCTAATCCATCATCATCATCCTCTAAACTGTCTACTATCTTTTTCTCCTCTTCAGCCGATAACACTCCTGCCGAAACAATGTTTGATTCTGGCAATTTCTGCTCCAAGATAGACACATCTGTCTTACTAGCGACTGCCTCTGATGCGGCAGTCATTGGAGTCTTTGCACTATCCGTTGCTTCAGTAGGCCTATTATTAACCTTCCCTGAGGATTTCAACATTTGCGCCTCAATGTCTTGCAAGCTTTGTGCCTGAATGGCGCCCTCATTTTGCTTCTCCGCCGCGACAGCAGACGGAGCAGTGCTAGAAGTCCTTCCTTCTATACTCATCTCTGTGGTGAGATTTTTATTACTACTAGGAGTTTTTAGAGCAGCATTGCTAACGGCACTGAGTGGTGGCATTTTATTGTCTGAGATACTAGAATCACTGGAAGAAGTGTTTTTACTTGTGGGTTTGGACGAAGATTCAGCTGTCGTTGACACCGGCTTGTGGTTCTCCTCTTTAGCGCTAGGCTTCTCTCCTTTTTCTGTCATGGGAGCAAAGCAAATTTTCATTTTAATTTAACTCTCATATAATTGAGACAATACAAGGGGGAGGGTTGTTGCAACCCTCCTATATATTTTTGTATTAAACCTCACATACTGCAATATTTGATACTGATATTTGATACAACGATGTCTTCTATAGAGTGATAACAAATAAGGTACAAACATTCTCCATGTAATGCCAATATAGATGAGGAAATAATGTGAGCGCACCCTCATAAAATTTGGAAATTCTGATTATGTACAAAAGTATAGGCAAAATTGCTTTTTGGCCAAAAATCCTGTGAACATGCGAAATTCAACAAATATTCTGCTAAATATCTTCGGTCGCAAACACGTAGTGGCGCAGAGTGATTTTTCCAAATTTTCCATTTCACATAGTAACATAGAAGTTTGGCTAGCCATATCCTATAATAGTTAAATTCCTTTTTAACTATTAAAGATAATTTGATAATTTAATAATTTGAACCGTAAACTTCAATTTCAAATGGAATTGGGCCACTGAGAGATAGCAGTGGAGTATCGACTCTGTTATTTGTAACATATACTTCAAACATGTTTTTCTCAGAAACGTGTAATTTTCACTATGTGTTGCGACTGACGATATGAAAGGAAACAATTTGTCTTTTAACTATAAAGTTTAAAGTCCAAATCTCTTAAAAACAATTTCACAAGAGGAAAATAAAAATCACAGATTTTACTCTAGAAACCTGTATCTGAGTGTATGCAATAAACCAACCGGAAATAAATGAGGATGACTTTGTTATGAGTGACGTCGTATTGCATACCCTCTATACAACAGTGGGCTTCACCAACCACCTCTAACCTTGATGTTTGATGGCCAGTCCTTCCTTAAGATGGTGCGTTATGCAAAGTATGGCCTATCATGAGTTAAATTAGCTTAGATTATCATTTATTAAAAACTTGCCTGATTGAAATGCCAATTCCTCTTCATTTTTATCCTTATCTTCTTTGGATGACTTTTCATCTGACTTCTTGAAATCTTCAGGCTGTTTAAAAACAAATCGGGTTACATGTACCGTTTTAACTAAGTCACTTTACATGGGTGGTTTTGTATTATATTTTTTTTTCATAATTTATGTAAGAATGCCCCAAAATTAGTCACCCATTTTAGTGTAATGTGCCCTTAATTTATATTGGTGTTGAAATTGGTGAAACAAAATGGCCAGTACATACACACCATTATAACAACATGTTGCAGATCTTCTTTTAGGTGTATTTGGACATGAAATTATATTAAAAAAATGTAATCAATTACAATAATATTTATACATGGAATATCCAACAGAAACTAACATTCAGAAGTCCATTTTAGCCACCAGTTTGGATATCATAAACTCTGTATCTATAAGCATAAAACTTAACATTATTGGGTGGGATATTAATTATATCATATTCTACAAGTTGAAAAATCACTGGGTGAGTTATATAATGGCCTCATAGCTCATTTGCCAGCCTAAACTGCACAGCAGCTGATAGGTGTATCCCATCATTCTCTGTGGTACCATACTAGAACTGCACATGCCATTGAAAGTGTATACAAACTTATTCACTTCAACTTTCAATTACTCGCTTATATCAGGGGAGTTAAGACTTTTGTTTGAAAAAATATGATCTCTTTTAAGTATTGTGAAACTATCCATAGCTCTCAATATTTAAGCTGCTCATACTTATGTTTTGTATGTATTTGCTATGGAGCAAGCAGATAGAGTGCAATGCATGATGGGATACTCCCTTTAGCTGCTGTGCTAAACTGTGCTAAACATTGATACACATCTTACTTTGATGGAACAGAAAGCCCCTGAAGCATCAAAAGTGCCGATGGTATCCGTATCAAATGCGTCATCATCCATAGTCCACTCCGGCATCTCTTCATTTGACTCCTCATGCCAGCTGTCCTGTCGATTTCGACCACTAAACCTCCGCTCGCGGGTTTCACCCGGCCGAGTGAACTCCCGACCCCTGTCGCGATCGTCAAACGGTGGTCTTTCTCGCTCTCGTGGATGGTGCCAATTTGTTCTTGTTGAGCCTGCCAATCAAAAAAAAGAGCATTTCCACATAATGAAAAACAGTTTTAACCAATTTGTTACAACATAATATTTAGCTGTGGTGGCCTACGAGCGACATCATTTGCATATGATACTGGTTAATTCACACAGTATTTGAGGGAAAGATAACTCACAGAAACAAAGTAAAAAAGTTCACACTTGCTGATCTGACAACCTTATTGATCACTAAATAATGAAAACCTGTACTTTATTCACATGACCAGACCTGTTGCAGAAACTTAATTTTGCGAATCCAGAAATTCTACACTATTTACAAACTAATCAAAATGCAAACAAATTAGAAATTTGCTGGTACTTGGATCCGCTACTTGGTTCCTCATGAAAATCATGTAAAACAAAATTGGAACTAGTTGTACCATAACCATAGAAATACAACCAGAGCACCGACTTTGTGATGTTTGCATGTCACTCATGGAGGCAAAATAGTGAACCTCTGGGATTATTTTGCTATGCAACCAGTAAACTTTTGATTTAATGTGCGCTGTTGTTTGCATTCTGTGTGTTAAACGCCAAGTGCTGCATGCACAAATATTTACAACGCTCAATATGCCATATTGTTTTATATCACTCATACATAAATTCTAGACAGTTCATTGGTTGATTACCATTTATCATTTTTACTATCACCCTCTCCGTGTGATAGTCTTTACCATCATGTGCTCTGCAGAGTGCGCCATGGCGCAAGCCATGCGCTGACTCTTCGACTTCGCCGATTTAGTTATGGGGTGGACCCCAAAATGTGAAGTATACCACGGCAAAACACGTCGTTATGTTGATGAAAAAAATGTATTTCCTACCTTAAATAGTATTTTAGTAATAGAATTTATGCATGAGTGATATAAAACAAATATTAACTGTCTTAAAATTAGTGTAATGGTGAAATATAATCACTTTCGGTGAAAGATGTATTGTTCCATTCCACTCGCCGTTCGGCTCGTGGAATGGAACAATCCATCTTTCACCTCGTGATTATATTTCACCATCACACTCATAGACAGTTAATATTTGTATACCATTTGACGCTTGAGCCAATAAATGTTGGAGGTACACGATTTGCACTCCATGAGACAACATACTATACTAAAATTACTTCAGCAGAGTCTGTCTGCTCTGTCTGATTACCGCTTAAAAAGAACAAGATCATGCGTTGTTACGCAGCAACCCAACTTCCGTATATGCCATAAACTGTGCCAAATTGGCAGACCACTGAAGTACTGTGCTGAAAACTATAACATGGTGGATTTAGAAAGCATTTGGAGTTGATACTCTTTGGGTCTAATCTCTTTAACCGCAACATACCTGCTGTCGTCCTCCAGTTATCTTCATTATCTCTAGGAGACCGCCCTGTTCTACTAGCATGTCTCCAACCACCGTCTTCTTCTTCTTCCGTTCTACTCAGCTGCCTCTCACGTGGGATGCGCCAGTTGTCGCTTAGGCTCCCTCGCTCCAGATGTTTACGCGGCGAAGGTGGCCCCGTGTCATCGTAATTCCTAGAATCGGTTCGGTGGCTTTTATCATACAACCTATGGTCATTGCTGTTGTAAAAGAGCAAGAGATATTTTTAATTAGGTGCTTACAAACATCATTAGCTATATTTTATTTTGTCAAATTTGACACCGATTAACAAAATTTAAAAAAATACAGGCAGCATGAGTGAAGACAATTTAACCCTTTCACGTCCTGATGAGGACAGATATAAAATGCACCGTGAAAAATGTAATATCACCCCGTCATCAGTATGCAATAGCAGAGAAATAAGAAGAGAGAGCAGCATACACTGAGCTTTTATAAATGCCTACAGGCTCTATTGACCCCAAGCACATTTCTACAAGTGCGATTCTACATGTATATGCCAAGTTGCCAACTTTATCTAAATGGATTCAGCCTAATTGCTAACCTGTTTTAGGGCGTAGTTATGTGACTACATTTTTTTAAAATAATTTATACATGTTATAGAAGATAATGGAAACAATTATATTGTGACAATTATTTTAGAATACTTGAAAATATTAGTGAAAAATAAGGGTCCTCAAATGAGGATGTTGCGCCATTGAGGTGTCTTACAATAGCGTCCTGCCACCCTCCCGTCTTCATAAGAGGACACTGTGCATTTAAAAATGTAACATTTACCATGTCGGTACAGGAAAGTACATACAAGAATGAAGTAGGCCTACTATAGAGTGGATGTAATAATGACTGTATTTCAACTTCAGTTGTTGAACTCTAATTAGGTTAATTCATGATCTCTACACACTTAATAACATCTGGTTGAATTTGAATTCTAATTTACAAGTTGTAATTCATGAAATCTAATTCATGAGTTGTAATTCATGAACTCTAATTCATTTGTGTACATGAACATGGTTGCAGACATGTCAGTTGTTTCTGTTTTTGCCTTGTAAAGTCCAATAATATTTCTACATCATTTTTAGCCCAAGTTTTTAACATTTTATCCCAATTTCTCTGTTATTTCAGGTTTTTATAATGGAGCCAAGTGACATCTCTGTGGTTGCACAATGTCCTCATATGAGGACATGTGCACAACCAATTAACAAATCACTGAAACAAACATGAGGCAGTAGATATGTTTTCTAAATCCTTGATGTAAAACAACAAAAAAGACAATGACAACGATGCTTTTGATGTAGATGTAGCATGTAAATATTTGTAAATATTGACGTCCTGGTTACGCAGTGTCCTCTTATGAGGACATTTGCATAATTAATCAATGGAGTACCTACCCCCCCAAAAAAAAAAGATTGACACTGTGTACATTCTTGTAATCCCTGTTTTTCACAGAAGGATTATCAAGCAAATCTAAGATGACAAGAGTTATCAATCAAATTCAAAATTTAAAACAAGCAAAATAAGCCTACATGTAGGAGTAACATTTATTAAGCCTAAGCATATTCAGTTTTTCATAATTGAAAAGTTTCATCCATCAAAACACTTAAAATGGGTCCTGTCTAGCAAGTCTGGAACATAACAATACAAATCTGTTACAAAAAATACTGTTATGTAATTTGAAAGATTTCAACCAGGCCATTATATGTTAACGAGAGAACCTACCCTTCGTCCCAGCTCAGTGTTCTGTTAAACTCCCTTCTAACAAAACCAGTCTCTCCGTCATCGTAAGTTGACACACTACGTTGATAATCACCTCGGCCTCTTCCTGTACAAAAAAACAAAAGAATTACACATGTATGCATAATTTTAGGCCATCTACATCTACATGTATAGCACATTGTGATTTGAGCTGCTTCAGTTCCCATGCTTTGTTGATTTAGTGATGTTAGTCAAGGTTGTTAAAAAATGGTATAACAGTTTCCAAGAATGTACTTTGCCTGTATCTTTCAATGCAACATTTCCTGAAATCAGGAAATGTCTGTAAGACTTTCATCTCTTGATTCCAGTCTACCTCAGAGTGGAGGCCATGTATAGGCCATGTATAGGCCATGTATAGGCCATGTAAAGGCAATGTATAGGCCATGAATATGCCATGTAAAGGCCGTGTATAGGCCATGTAAAGGCCATGTATGCCCTGTTCCACAAGACCAGTCTACTGAATTTAAAAAAACAACACTTTTAATGAAAGCCACACAAAGCCAATGTTTTTAGTAATTTTAATCCAAACAGCGTACAGTTTTTAGTAGACGTAATCCACCTATTCCTGATCCAATATTGAACATGACATGTATTAATGACAGGGTAATGACACACATTCATAACCTCATGAATAAATGTGATACATGCGATCCAATCATTTTTATTTATTTGCCAAAACGCAAACGCTGAATGTGGTTACTAATATTCGACAGTGGACCTCCGCGACGTCAGCGTAAATATTAGTAACCTCCCCGCGTGCCGTGTTGTACGTCGAATAAATTGCAAGAGCGCTGGCCGCCGTATTTGGATTGCGTGCTACCATATTTGCACAGATTGTGATTCGCACTTCTGTTATTGG
The DNA here is from genome assembly GCF_039555335.1 of Amphiura filiformis. NCBI lineage: Eukaryota > Metazoa > Echinodermata > Ophiuroidea > Amphilepidida > Amphiuridae > Amphiura > Amphiura filiformis. Next base: position 13,701,205 of record NC_092634.1, read on the forward strand.
GCGTCCTGTTTTAGCCTGATCGATTTTTGGAAAGGCAAAACATACAAATTGTTCCAAAGGCAAAATGTTTAGATTTTTCACAATGCCCTCAAAATAACCGATGTGCAGTTAAAACCTCTAATCAACATTTCATCTCTTCAATGAAATTTGCTGACAATCAAACCAATCTTTACAATTGCTGTCAGGATATTAGTGTATCTCGCTTTGATTGTCTGCCTTTCCTCATCATTTCATGATATTAGTGTAACTCGCTTTGATTGTCTGCCTTTCCTCATCATTTCATGCAATGTAGCTTGAGAGTTATAAAGATGGCAAATGGTCAAAAACCCTGCCTTCATACATAAAACAAAATAACAAAAGTGTTTATTTCCTGCATATTGATTAATTACAGATACAGGTTCCAACCAACACAAGGTCTATGATCTGTATAAAATTGCCAACATAACTTTATCTGACAACACCAAGAAACAAGTTATCATACATGTAGTTGGCAGTGGTGATACAAACCCACCCTTTTTTTATTTCAAACCCACCCTTTTTATTTTATACCCTTTATACCAAAATCCCGAAACCCACCCTTTCTAAGTATGGTTACTGATTATAGATAAGTGGCTAATGGTTATGGTGGTCCAAGAGGTGCAGATTTGCATCCAAAGATAATCAGGCCTACATATTGAAGTTTTAGATGACCAAACAGAATAGGATTTCAATATTTTTTTTGTGTGTTTCATTTATCATTCAATCAGAAATTTAAGCTTTGAGATTACAATTGTTGACTTCTAAACCCACCCTTTTTTTATCAGTGACCACGCTTTATATTTGGACACACATTTTAACCAGAAATTTTTCAAACCCACCCTTTTAAGCATTTTGTGGACCCTTCAAACCCACCCTTTCTATAAAAGCGTAGGTTACCAACAGTGAGTTTTCAACCTATCATTTATAATGTGCTGGGACAAATTGTTTCGGTCAACTTTGCACTATCCCCTACACATATGTAATGGTATATTTGGATTCCTCATTCAATTTCATTCAGAAAATGCATACTTTGTATGGGGGGAGGGATACGTATTTGAAATTTTATGTCAATTTCAAACTCAAAGGGCTGTGCAACCCAAAGGTGGCGAGTTCAAAGCACATGGCCAAATGCAACATCTAATTTTTTTATGATATTTGAATTTAGCCAACCACTCATAGTGCCTCTAATGATCTTGCCGAATAAAAAACGAACAAAGAAACACAATAACTCAAGACATTTTTTTCCTTTTAAAATTATCTAGCCTCCTTTTCCACTAATTGATAGTTGACATGATTGGCTCAATCTGACCAAAATCCATGTAATCAACACTTTTTCATATAAATCAACTCCATTTGTCAAGATTTATCACACAACACCATCTGCTCGCCCACATTTAAAGAAACATAATATGATTGATATTTAGTACGGTAACAGTAGGCCTATGACGGGTCATTAATTATTCACAGAAAGCAAGACTTTTCATAAAAACATAATTTTCCTGACTTTTGATTTTAAAGGGAGTAACTATGTAGACTGTGACAAATATTGCATGTACGTGTATGTATACATACACTTGGGAAGTGTGACTTGTTTGATTTGAATGGATCTGCATTGAAAAAACAATTTTGTCACAAGTTCAAGTAGACTACAAGAAATGAAGACCACACTTTTTAAAGAAGAAAACAGAATACTCGGGCATAGCAACCAGGGAACATGAACAATAACAACCTTTTTGTTTTTTAAATATGTGATGCGATCAAGCAAAATCAGTCGGAACTCGGAAATATTGATTTTGAGATATAGCCATACAAAGGAAATATTTCCTTTTGTTTTCTTTGTTTTGGAAACTCTTTAATTGCTCATATCTTTGGAACGGGCTGTTCAATTTCAGTGGGGTTTTCTGCAAAATGCATCTTTGTAAATGCCTTTTAATAATCCATAAGAAACTGAAAATTTAATATTTCCGAGTTCCGACTGATTTTGCTTGATCGCATCACATAAAACATTTTCAGTGCACTGCTCATTAACACAAAATCTGTTAACACAAAATTCCTGATAGCACAAAATGTTTTTCCCGAATCCCAAGCATACATTAAAAACACCTGATAACACAAAATCCTGACAAACTAAAATCTGAAAAATCTGAAGCTCTGACAATTTTGTATTATGCGGTTCCACTGTATAAATGAATACAACGCTCACTGATTGCAATGCAATTCCTTCATACACTGGTATACAAAAGACTAAAAATATCTAAGTGTAATTCCTTATTGGCCAATGGAAACTGATGCAAAAATGATGGCGGATCAATTTTGTAAATAAATGAAACTTGATTCCCATAACTCATATTAGGTGTACACCTGAACTATCTTGAGTGTTTCAATTACATGGGTTATAAATTTGAAGTGGCTTTTTGAATTGTCATCATATAAAAACCAAGTTCAGTCAGAAGGAGATTTTCACATCCATAATAATAATCTTTCTTTATTGAGGGTAATTCCACTTCAGTGTCAAGCACTGCTTTCCAAGCAGGCCCTCATACAATTATAAATAATGTAAAGTACATAAATTGATAAACGGTAAATACACATGATAAATCAAAAGCATAATATTGGTTACATATGACAAAGATTATACAAAATACAAACTAAAGTTAAGATGTTCAGTATAAAAGTACAATTTATAAGGGAATAGAAATACAAGTTATTTAGCAGAAATATTTGTTTGCACTTTAAATTGATACAAAGACATATTATTTAATTCTTTGCGGATTTGAGGTGCAATTCCATTCCAAGTATTAGCAGCTCTGACATGGAATGTACTAAGGCTCTCACCAATTCCCGGGTACCCGAGTTCCCGCCCGTTCTTGGCCTACCCGGGTCCGAATTCACGGGTCAAAGTACCGAAATTATTTTTTAATAAGTTTTTTTTTTTTTCAAAGTTTTGGCGACTTTAGAGAACCACTTGACCTATTCTGAAGTGCTAGGATCACTTACAGGTAATTTGAAAAAATTTGAAAAAAAATTACGAAAAAATTACAGTTTGTTAACCTTGCTATACAAACCACAAACTAATATTTACCTCTTCATATATTACATATTATAAATGCATGGAAAACCAATGCATTTATAATATGTGATAGATGAAGAGGTAAACAGAAGTTTGTGGTTTACATATTAAGACTAACAAACTGTAATTTTTTCGTAATTCTTTTCAATTTTTTTTTTCAAATTAATTGTGAATGATCCTAATGATCTTAGCATTTCAGAATAGGTCCAGTGGTTCTCCAAAGTCGCCGAAAACAAAAAAAAAAAAAAAAAAAAAAAAAAAAATTTCGGTACCAGTTCCCGCCGAAAATTCAATCGGTACCCGGGTACATAACTACCCGTTAGTTGAGAGCCCTAGAATGTACGCTTGCCTGAATTTGAATTACATTTTGGTACAACCAAAGTGTTTGATGTATGATTCCTGGTAATATGCATATGACTATCATGAACAAATTCAAATTGGGATGATAGATAAGATGGCCCTATATTTCTTAAACACTTAAAAACTAAAACGAGAAGTTGATTTTGCCATCTATCATTTAGTTTTAACCACTTTAGTTAATGCAGCAGCTCAGCAAAGTTGAAAGGACTGGCATATGAGACACCACTTCCTTGTTCATTTTATAAGGTAATGCAGAGTGTTGCCTTACTGATTGGTATTGCAGTTACAAGTTCAAAACTTCATACCATATCTCATGCACACAAGATTCTTGCAAATCCATAGAAGATGTGTGAGCTCAAAGATGGACTTAAACTTTCATTTTTCTTCATATCTTGTTCATATTTCTGACGAAAAAAAATGGTCAAAGGCCATTTCCAAGATTTACCAACCATTTTAAGCAACTTCAAAAATTGTACAATTAATTTGGTTCTCACTTGATCTCTGAAAGTCATTGTAAGTATCAGGTGAGTGCTTTAGTCAATCAATCTATTTATTCTTTTCACTTTTAATAATTCAAGTATATCAAATACTTGGGTTAGTTTTAATGCATTACTATATTTAATGCGGCATGTGACTTCCTCTCTCTTTATAAAGGATTAAATTACAAGACATGCACTTCTGCAGGTAAAATTGATACTACAAAAGCAGCCAGACAGAAAAGTGCATTTCATTTAAAAAAAAATTGTAATGACATAAATTTAATTTAAAGGAAATTCAATTTTAAAGGTAGATACATGATCACCACTGGAGAAGGGGGTAAATAACCAAAACGTTTCTTGATATCATTATATTGGCCTTAAATGGAAAACTACTAATTTTCATAAAATGTTCAGAAATATTGCTATAAAATATTTTATTTTTCATGTGGGCTTTTAGATCATTCATTACTTTTCCAATTTTCATTATTCATTATTTTTTGTCTGAGTCTCTCCACCTCTCGTAATAAAATAAATGTGATGATTTATCATTCATCTTCAAAGCTACCTCACCATGGCCATGTTACATACCAGCATCCACTGTGTTACTTAGACCTTATTTGATATATGCAAATATTCATGAGGTGACAGATATCGGGTTAAATAGCAAAAATCTTTCAACATATTTACATTGACAGATATTTGAGATGTGAAGACTCAAGGAGGCAAGTGGTGCCTGTTTGACTTGGATCATGCCTCAATTCATCATATCCTGAGATAAATCCTATTTTATCCGAAATCCAATACAGATGACAGTTTTAACTACAGTTGCACATGGAATAATCTTGATATCATGCGCTGGGGTGTGTTGTGCGGTGTTTACCCAGACTGTTTTATCTACCTGATTTTAGCTCTGTATATCAAAGACAGTCGGGTAATTTTAAGGATAGTATAGTACTGGTCTAAAAATATTTGAATTCCTATTATTTTTGTTGGACCAATTGGGTACTACTATTTGAAAAGACAAATTTAACTATGTCATAATCATGCTCATACTTATAGCACAAAATAAATCACTTTTACAGACAAGATCAAGAAAGTGCACATATTTGAGGTCTAAAGATGCTACATGTAAATGGTACAGAAAAACATTTTTGCACATTGATGTATAATGTTGTCCATGTAACAAATCAAATGCGCCAAACAAGTTTTTTCTTAGAACCCTTGTTCGTTGCATAACTTACATCGATGGCCAATTTCTGTCCATGACCATTTTGAAATTTTGAATGGACCTATTTAGTTAAAGTTATATACCGTAAAACCCTGTCTACAAGCATATACAGCATTTTGGATGAAAGCTCAATTAATATGAAACAAGCGTGAATGTGCCAATACAACAGATTGGTCTTACAATAAGTCTTGTTTGTATATATGCTTGGATCTGTAATTTATTTGCTCAAACTCCATAATGGCACCTGGATTAATTTAGCTTTCATTAGAAGTACTCTATATGCTTGTAGACGAGGTTTTACGGTATGTCCACTTTTATATGCGTCTATTTTTCCAAAAAAGCATCCAGGATCATGGATGCGAGACGCAGTTTGTATGATTTGCCTCAAGTCTAAGCAGCTTTTTGCCAACATAACAAAACAGAAGATGTCATAATATTGTTGGGGCAAACACAGACCGACATGACTGAACACAAGAAATATGACTGACCTCTTCCTCGACCTGTGCCTCTAGCTCCTCCTCTTAACGATGGCGGACCAGCACCACCTCCACCCCGCCCCATTAGGCGTAGCACCACAGAACTATTAACACACTGAGATAAACACCGCTGCAAAAGAAAAACACACTTTTATCATTATCATATTACACAGGTTTTATATGTTTGTTTTTTCTATCAAGTTAGCTGAAATTTTGACCACACACTCTCCCAATTGCTCAAGCCCGTGACACCTTCCTATATTTAGCTTCCAATCAATTTGGAGGAGGGTCAAGGTTCATGTAAAGAAATTCATCAGAAAGCATGATATTAATACTAAAATATCACAATAGATATAACTTGAATCATTCGGGCATCAATCATATCAAGGGATTGCTTCCATGTCACATTTCAAACTACACATGTCAGTGATGTAAGTAGGACTTTAGAAAAAATCCTACAAATCTGGAAAAAATCCTGAAAAAGCGTGTGAATTTGGGCTAAAAAGCATTCAGGATTAATCCTACAAACTTGCATCCCTGACATGTTTGTATTATATCAGATCTCTCATCAAACCATCAAGTCCAACTCACCTGTTCTTCATCGTTGAGTGGCGTAAGCGCCATAGGTGTGAGACACTCCTTCCGCCCGATAGACTGAAACTCCTCCACCTCGCTGGGCGCCTTCTCTGGCTTCTTATACAGGGCCAGCATCTCCTCTCTGCCGTAGCGGTGCTCTGCAAGTTTGAATTGCACCATGCCAGGTGAGGGTGGTGGTGATGTCACGCCTGTTCCGCTGGAGAGGGCACGCAGCCACTCGGGACCGAAGTTCAGTGTTTCAGACATGCTGTTATATGTGTGTGTGTGTGTTCTGCAAATGACAACACGATATGAAATATTATTACACAAATTATACAGCTTGCAATACAGGCATGTTGAGAGTACATTGTGAAATGGTCGAATCATGGTATCACATGAATAGCACATGACCTCCAGCAAAATTTGTTGAGGTATTTTGAAGCAGGCTTGACAAAGAATTCAAATCACAGTTACACTTCTGTAGGTATTGTGGTTCTTGAGTTATGATGATGTAATAAGTGGCAAACCAAAACATCTTCATAAAACGACAACATATCTCAAGATAAAACCACAAGACATTAAGCAATCTTTGAATTTCCAGTCATGTAAAATGCAATGCGCAACAAGTGTAAGTTCTGCCTAACTGTGTGCATGCCATTCTATATCAATACCGATGTAGTCTCATTTATTCACCTATTATAAGCCGAATAACATTTACAAATGTACTTCTGATGATGTGTTTAACTATTAAGCAAATTGTTCATTACATCTCATCTGTGCCACAATGCAACATGTTAGAATGTATGTAATGAGGGCAGTAGCATAGATTTCTTTTTGACATTGGGGGATGAGGTTGGAAAAATTTCTTGAAGTATAGTGAATCCAGCACCTTTTGGCGACAGAATAAGTTTACGGTACAAACGCACAAAAACAATTGCCATATTAAAGCTAAAAAGTTAAAGTGGTGATTGGTGAAATATGGTGCAAAAGTAGAATAAATTTGCACTTTTGGGGCTAAAATTGCCAAAAATGAGGTTAATTTGGTCAGAAACCCACATACAGGCATCAACATTGGGGGGGGGGGGTGATTGTGTGGACCATCCCCCCTAGCAAAATATTGGGGAGATTTATCCCTCCCGTACGCCATGGATCTATGCCTATGAATGAGGGAAAAATAGACTTCTATTAGGCCTGTTCTATATGCAGCCCTCGAATTAAGGATCTGAAGGGGCACGGCAACTTTTTTAGGGCAAGTTGAAAATTGCCTTGGATTTTCACTGAAAAGGCAAGGCAGCAGGGCAGTTTGTAATATTTCAAGAGGGCAACATGGCAACTGTTGAATATGGTCATTTTCACAGTAAAGGGTGTAACTTTTGATTTTTAGGGTCAAAATTTCAAACCACTTAAATATGTTTCTGTTTACTGTAATCATGCATAGAAGCAACTTAAATTCCAGTAAAATAATGTTTCAAGGCTTAAACCTTTTGATTTCGGGATAAAAAATTGACATTTCCATAACATTTTGGTTAAAATCTAAGAAAAAATGTATTTTACATAAGCTCAGAAAATTATGACATGAAAGCTGGAATACATGTGAAATCCCATTCCAAAGTAAGTCAACAGATATAAGTTAAATTTTATACCATGTTTTGCTATGTTTGTAATTGCAATTTTGAAAATTTTTAACATCAAGGGTCATTTGCAATGGAAATTTCCCAACCTTAAACATATTTTTTAAGTTTTAATTGGGTTCCTAAAATAATTTGAATGTCTAACTTCATGTACAAATACTACTTGATGAAAGGAACCTACCAGCCAAGTTTCACAGAAATTGGAGTTATTTTCTAGAATTGGCAATTCAAGCGATCTGTGTTTCGGAGGCTTCAATTAACAACTCAGGTGATCATAAAAGTAAAATATTTGGCTAACTACTACAAGTTGACATGAAAAAATAGGTAAAAAATATCGCAATTACCAATTTTCATGCATTGCTTCTAAGTATTGAATTTCAGTTGTGACAAAACTTAAATTATCACAGCAAGTCATTTTTTTTGTTTCGGAGGCTTCATGTTAACAATGGTTAAACATTGCAGAAGTAGTTTTTTTGAAAACAACACTGTTGGGATCATCTAAGCTGTTATTTTCTTGTGTGTATTGAATCAATGCTTCTATGCGGCAGATATTGTAGATTTATAACATGGTAATTTTTTCACCCATTCGTTAAGTATGGTGTTATTTGCATGTGAAGCCTCCGAAACGGACTTTCTTGGGTATCAGTATATTTTTCAAACATTAACCATAATATCAAATTTTTTTTTAATTTATGACATTCTGCACATATCATGTAACAATTACAATGCAGATATCAATATGGAACACACCAATTTAGATATGCATAGATGATAATTAACCTAACTGTTGTTTCGGAGGCCTCATTTGTTTCGGAGGCTTCAATTGTTAACGGAAAGTTTGTATTGGGTCCCATTTTCAAACGGTGATATATATCTCCATGATTTAAAAACAAGTGACTTGAGGATCTACTTTGCTACATTTTGATAAATAGATTGGATGAGCTCTTTTATTTATATTTGCCCAAGATTGGTGAACAGTTTGTTTCGGAGGCTTCAAAAAAGTTAACGGAAAAATGGCTCTTTGAAGTCAAGATTTTATAAAAATTTTAAAAGCTTGCGAATCGACTAATTTTTGTTACCCATTTCAAGTTAAGATATCAACTGTTATGAATCAAGAGGAAGTGAAGAAATAACCAAGAATTATGAACCAAAGCTACACCCACAAAGTTTGTTAACAATTGTTAACGGAAAATGAAGCCTCGAAACGACAAATCTCAAGTCCGGTTCTCAAAAATACAGGGCTGTTCACAATTAAATCTAATGTGGCAGTGTTTACTGAACATATGACCGTACTTTCAGGATAAGAAAAATTATCCATGAACTAACTGAAGAAAACACAGGGTTTTACAAAAATGTTACTGTTTTTTATAGTTTTTCAAAATGGCAATATTAGGTACATTTAAGCCTGCTAAAACTGAGCATAATAACTCCGAAGATGATTATGCTACCCAAGGTAGCTGCTAACTAGATGACTTATATGGCCAAAAATCATGGAATTCTGTGGCTTTATTAGAACACTACGGATCAAAATGTTAAAAATCCAAAGTTACACCCTTTACCGTGAAAATGACCATATATGAGAAGGGCACCAAGGCAATTTCTCAAAAGTGAAGAAGACACACACAAATATAGATAGATGATTTTATAATGAAGGGGCAGGGCTGGGTGGGGCACCGACGCAACTTCATTAGAGGGCACGACAATTGACTGCCTTGGGTAAAGGACATATTTTGAGGGCATTACGGCAGTGGGGATGGGCACCCACGGCAATATGCCATGGGTGCCGTGGGTTAATTCGAGGGCTGTCTATATGTTCAATTTCTTGTGTACTTTTGTTTCATGAATTCTGCAACAAGACTAATCCAACAAACCCGAAACCTGAAATTTAATTTTGATGTGTGTTCAATGTACCAGGCACTGTCTTTTAGAATTTGCAAGAGAGCATTAAATAGCTCTTCTGGAACCTTCAAGGAGAGCTGTTTAGAGCATTTACAATAGATTATAAGGAGAGAATGGTCAACTAAGGAGAGCTAAAAATCACTCTCCTATATCAGATTTAAGGAGAGCAGTAGAGAGTAATTGTTCTCGCTCTCCTCAAAAGGCAGTCCCTGATGTACAAGAACAGCATGATAGACATGCATGCACATATGTGACTCCTCGCCACAACTGAGCCCGGATGTCGCCAATCATCATTTTGAGATATTCAACCAAAATATTCTGCTTGAAATTAGCTTTAAAATGATGTATATCATGTCTATAGTACTTGACATTTAAGTAGTGAAAAATCAATAAAACAGTCAATAAATCCTTTCTTTCCTATTGTTTATTGTTAAGTTCGATGGAGCATATCTCAATAGTGGCACTGGCGACATCCGGGCTCAGTTGTGGCGAGGAGTCACATATTAGAAAATTAAAATTGAAAAATGCTTAATAACTTATTTTGCTTGATTGCTCTACAGAATTAAAAAAATCTGTGCATAAGAACTAATCAGTGTCATCACAACTACAGCTAATGTTAAGTTACAGAAAGAAAGTGTGAACATAATGTGTTGCAATCCAATTAAGCTAATGTGCCCAACCATGACCAATATGACCTAGCGTCCCCTTTTCCATACCATATCCTGGGAGAGAGAGAGACAGAGAGAAACTGCTGGCTACTAGATATAATTGTTTCTATTAAAATCTCACTGTTGATCAGCCAAGTGAATTAAATGTTTTTTGAGCAACAGAGATGTAATAATAGGTATAACAAATCACTTGCTTACTAAGCAATCAAAATATAGCACAGGTACAGGTTGCAATTTATTCAAATCAATATACAGGCATGAGACTGCACTTTCATAAAAAAAACTGAAAAAACTGAAAATGCGTGTGAAATTGGGCAAAAAGTACCAAAAACAGGCTGAAATTAAATAAAGTTGCGGAAATTTTGACTATAAAAAAAACTGAATTCAGTTTTTAAACTGAAAATTCTCATGCCTGAATATAGCCTTACTAAAATGTATGCAGGCATTTCAGCTAGATCAACAATCTAGCCATAACAGGAGGGCCTGTATTGGCATACATATATCAATATGCTGAAATCTGAAGGAATGAGATGAAATATTTACTGCAATTTATAGGAATGTGGAGAGGCTGAAATATTTACAACTTGTGCACTAAAATATATTAAATAAACAAGTAAACAATAACAATTCAGTAAATAACTAAATAAATACCAAATAAATAAGTGATATTAAATGGGCATGGTTACAGATTTGTCCATTTGAGTAAATTTGTACAATAGCCCAGGTGTAAATTGGGACATTTCTCTACTGTATGTTTTAAAACAGAAGTGTGGAGATAAAACTTTTCATGTCAAAAATATTTGAAATAAAATAAAAACTTTTCCTGGAATTTTCAAAATTATGGTATGTACATATATATATATATTCTTTTAAACAGTAAAAGCAAAACTTCAAGATTATGGTCGGTGGGCTGAGGACAATCACAACAGTTGGGTTTTTTTTTTTTTTGGGGGGCTTTTAAATTGTGCATCATAAATGAAGTATGTCCATGCTATTTGTTACAAAACTTAATCAATTAGTTTTTATGTCAACACAAACCCGGCCTTATGAATGACTACAGATCAGTAGTGAGAGAGAGATTATTACCCATATGGTTGGTCTAAAATATTTCACATGAAAAGTTGAACATGGGACTTCCTCATCAATTATACAGGCTTTATTAAACCTTCCTAATTTTTACAGTGCAGTGTACTCTCCGCTAAAGGGTATCAATACATTCCTCAAAATGCTCAAAATGGCCAATAAATTAGACATGTTAGACATTTACAATTTTTTTTAGTTTTACATCATTATGGTAAGCATGGGCCTAAATGTGTACTAATTGATACGAATTTTTGGGCATTCACTCGTACATGTACCAATATGTATCACGTAAACTTATGCAGAATCCTGCACCACAGTTCCTGGCACTTTGGAATTCTTAGTAAAACTTAAATGGTGATGCATTGCACTTTTTATATCCACCCATGCGTTGACCCATATCAACCACTATCAAATTAGTCACTACTAGAAATTTCGCGGTGTGTCGGCCATCCGCTGCAATGCCTCTGCCTTGACATGCATCATTTTACTAGGTGCCACTTTCATTCAAAATTTACGAATAAAATATGAATGTTTTTGTAGAGATCATCAAATTACATATAAAAATTTTTTCAATTGGTAGCTTTACTTTACCCACACGCTTAATAAATTGCTCCCACGCTCTAAAATTAGAAACCCACCCTTTTTAAGGGGGTACTACACCCCTGCCCAATTTTGTGCCTATTTTTGCATTTTTCTCAAAAACTATAGCGCATTGGGGACAAGTAAGTATTGGGGCAAGGACTACAACTACTGCACTGGAAATTTTATTTCAGCACAGACAACAGTTGTGGAGTTACAGTCAAAAATGAGGGAAAACCAATATTTGATCAATAAATCAATAACTACCGGGGGTTGCTTTGAGTTGCTGATTTTTCAGTACAGTAGTTGTAGTCCTTGCCCCTATAATATCCATATCTTACTTGTCACCAATGTGCTATAATTTTTGAGAAAAATGCAAAAATAGGCAAAAAATTGGCCAGGGGTGTAGTACCCCCGTAAGTAAAAGAAAGTTTTGGGCCGGCACATCTGTAAACTTTAAGAATTTCCTGAAATCAAGATATTTCTTGAAAAGTAGCATCTCTTATTTACAGTTACCGTTTACTCTCAGTGTCAATTACCTGTCAAAATCACTCTATACTGCGTAACTGGTTTTGTCCAATGCATATAGAGGCCATTTTGTGGGTAAAAGGTGGTAAAATTCAATACAGTTGCATTTAGCTGACAATGCAATGGATATGAAAAATTGTTGACTTCAGTGATGCATAACACCATACAATGTATAAAGAAATGGAAGTTCCAAAGTAAACAAGAAACTCTCACTGACAATCCTGACAAGCTAGCACTTCATTCACTCAAGATGATACAAACCAGTGTTAAGACTCATAAAATTTAGTGCACATTTTGCTGTTGAAGAGAAATCATTTTAATTTAACATGCATTGCAAAAATGTCAACAAGATAAGACTGTGTTATAGACAAGGTTGCAATTTAGCAGGTGTTCAATAATGTGACCATTGAGGGATAAAAAACTTGGAACCAGGCAACGATTTTAGTCCCAAAGCGTTGACTGTCACTGCTGTACTAAAGTTGCACAGAAAATTACACATAATTACCGTAATTATGCAAATTATATGGCAGGCTGGCCGTACAACAAGTGAATCCCGGGATGTGTTCATCCGGAACTCACTGAGGTGAAGTGTTCAAGCCACAATCAAGTTGTGATGTGATCAGGGTCCCAACAAGATTCACCGATAATGATTATTTACACTTGATTGTGGCTTGAACACTTCACCTCAGTGAGCCCAATTTTAATTTCTAAAACCTAAATTTCTCCGATTCAAACTTGCAAGCAAATAAAAGGGCACAGCGGCAATTGGATCAGAGGGGGATGGGCATGGCATTGGGTCACTTGGGTGCCTTTTAATAGGACAAATTTTAGGGGCAGCACAGCAACCGCGCATTGACGGCAACTAGCCTGCAGCCAATGCGGTCGATTACTTTGAGACCTGGTGAACGTGATGCATGCTGGGAACAATGAGAGCTCACATTGATACGGGAGACAAATTTGATAGCTTTTGAGCCCTTTTCATTCCCAATCCCAACATGTATCACATTTGAATATCGATCGCTATCAGCTTAACATGTAGATCCAGTTGGTTTAAAATGATATTTGTTGATGCATTAATGTGTCAAGCGATATCGCTTGAAAGTTGAGATTTCTTCAACTTTCAAAAGCGACTCTGTTTTTGCCTCGGAGATTTGTATCGATTAATCGGCTTGACGCTCTGAAAACGGAAACTAAACACTGAGCATGCATGAGAATCGCTTTTCTGCAAAAGCAAATTCAGGTTTAATGACAGATTCAATAATGTCATGACATGTTTTTATGATATTACGCAAGTCTGTTTATCATGTACATTGTACAACTACAAATTACAAAATTACTTTCACTGTAATTTTGGACAGAGGTCTACCATATCAGTACTACAGGTAAATTAAGTACCGGTACCAGTAATTAATTCTTGGCCACGTAAGCTCGAACATACCCATTGCATCGATTGTAGCGTAAGCGTGTAGTTCCAGTTAACTATAACTCAGTATCTTCATTTATAATTTGGAAATTTTTTGATACTTCAGGTCCGTAGATGTATTGTCATTATGTTTAAGGGGGTACTACACCCTTGGCCAATTTTGTGCCTATTTTTTGCAATTTTTCTCAAAAATTATAGTGCATTGGTGACAATTAGGCCGTGTAAAATTAATATTTTGGTTCTCGTCCCCTCCCTCCTCAATTTCTGGGATTTGTCAGATTTTTTTTTTTTTTTTTTAGATTTTTCAATTTTTTAGACTTTGGAATGATTTATGAAATCTTCATACATATAAATAAGTTTATTAGAGAACAAGCATCACTTCCAAGTCTTTTTGTGGTACTCTAGGGGTGTTTATCCCTCAGAATCTCACATTTAAAAAAAAAAAAAAAAAAGGCCTCATCGTTTCCTCGAGCACTGTTGGAGAAGACCGAAAACTACTGACAATGCTAATTTTACATTGAAAAAAAAAAAAAAAAAAAAAAACACCTACCTCCCACATCAATTCATGAAAATCCTCTGGACGAGAACAAAAACATTAATTTTATACGGCCTTAACTTAAGATATGCATGTTATAGGGGCAAGGACTACAAATATTGGTCTGAAAATTCAGCAACTCAAGGCAAGTAGTTATTGATCAGGCCTTATATTAAGTATGCCTGGACCAGGAGCTAAAAAGAGCTCCTGGTCCCAAACATGGCTCCTGGTTCTATAGTTTACAGTGTAAAATATTGGACACACCAGGAGCCAAAACTGGGCAACCATGGGGTAAAAAAAGCCTGGGTGCCTGGTTAATATAAGCCTTGTTATTGATTTATTGATCAAATACTGGTTTTCCCTCATTTTTGACTGCAACTCCACAACTGCTGTCTGTGCCGAAATAAAATATCCAGTGCAGTAGTTGTGTTCCTTGCCCCTATAATATATGTCTTACTTGTCAGCAATGCGCTATAATTTTTGAGAAAAATGCAAAAATAGGCACAAAATTGGACAGGGGTGTAGTACCCCTTTAAAGATTGAAGTTTTGCTGACAGGACTAACTAAGCGTGTATAACGTGGTTGAAACGGTAGGCCACTGTAATAATAAAAGTTCTTGACAAACAGGAACTTAGTTTGGTACTGGTAGTATTATTTATTTCTTCATACTGGTGCAGATACATAAAATAATGTAAACCTCTGGAGAAAAAAAATGATAAACAACCAGAGCAAAAGCTCGTGTTACAACCCCATGTTGATGCGTCTGTGGTGAGAGATAGAGTGAACTCCCCGAGCATGCGCTACAGGTTTTATCGGAAGTTCCCAAGTATCAGCCCACACAAATTCCGAGCTGTGATTGGTTGAGATTGCATCTTTTCACATTTCTATTGTTCCCGATGAATGACTCAGAATTTGGCAATATAGCCATTTGTGAAAGGAATCAGAATCCGAAATTGTGTATTTCCCAACAAGAATATCCTACAAAAAAGTATGGATCCCCCATCAACATTCTGCACTCTTTATGTGTACGGTACGCAATGTAAGGCATGTGCAGGCCTTGAAATAAGTAGGTCTGGACCGGCAGCCAAACATTTGGAAAAGCGGGCCCTCCTGGTCCTCTCATTTTCTAGTGAACCAGGAGCCATGAGTCATTTCTTTTAAGGGGGTAGGCTTACTACACCCCTCCCCTGCCCAATTTTGCGCCTACATTGTATTATTGCATTTTTCTTAAAAATTATAGCGCATTGGTGACAGTAAGATATAGGGGCAAAGACTACAACTACTGCAACAATAATTAACACATACCCCACCCATGCATGGAAAACTGTAACATTTATCAGAATAACTAGAATAAGGTGGATATTCCCAGAAGGTGAGGCCTTTCTCTTTTCCAAGGGGCCTAAAGATGGTATTCATCCATGCAGTGTTTGATTTTTGTATATTTTTTTAAGCATTGAGTACCCGGTACCGGGATTGAGTAATCTGTGAGAAGACAATAAAATACAAAAAAATCGATAAAATATGGTGAAAACAAACTGCTACTCAAAATTTTGGAATTGCTACTCAAATCTGAAAGTGAGTAGCAATTTTTGCTACACAAAAAATAGATGAAAAGCGAACACTGCTTGTTGTCAAGTGCGCTGATCAGCCACAGCACGGAATACGTCCGCGGAAGTAATAAAAAAATTAACTTTAAAATAAATATTTAATACATGTACCTGTACTATAGTCAAAATATATTAAATTCTCGATCATGAGAGCCAACTTAGGTACGGTACGCACAGTTATTTGCGTCAAGAGCGTACTACGCAAAGACCGACGCTTACGGCGTAAACACAGCTTTTGAGAATTGACCAATCCCACGGTAGTTGCTAGGCAAGGTCAAGGTTCGGTCATGCAGGTCGCACGATCGTGTTATTCTATTCACTCGGTCGGACATCCGGGAACATTGACTTTGTCCCCTTCGTCCCCTTTGCACAAGTGCGCGGCTGCGCGCACACTGGTTTTACAAGGCTATTTCCCCTTTGTGACGTCAGCCCGACCAAGAGAATGTCAAGTATGCTGACGCAGCAGAAGGTACATCCTCTCATGATCGAGAATTTGTTATTTTTACTATTATGTCGGTCCGTGCCACGTAATTTCCGGTTGATGATGCGACTCATGGTCAAGTGAAAACAAGTCCCTGATTCGACAGTGCATGCAGACTGCAGAGTCACACTCAACTTTCTAAACTTTCACAAAATGTTACCAAAATACACTTGCCTCAAAATAGTAATACATGAATAACAAATAAGCCTAAACCTAAACATGCATGCAATTAATTGCAAATGATTGCAACTACAAAGTTACAAGTTGACAAATTGCAATTTGCCATCGCAGTCCATGCAGTAATGACAGCATGCATGACGAGATTTAAATAATTATTTTCGTACGATCATTTTGCAATTACGGCAACATTGCGTTTTCCTACAATGCCGCAATGGCATGCACCAATTCATTAGACAAAATACTATGAAATAACCCGAGGCCAGCCAAAGTTATCTGGAGTTTCCGGTTATTTTTACCAATCGACCTCATCAGGTACTGCAACACATGCACAGACATGCATGACATGAGAAAAACATCGCACTTTAGTTGCTAATGTAATAGAGCTATATTCCAATATTACATGATTAAACGAAATATAAAACAGTATGTTACAGAAGAAAAGATTCAAAGCTATCTACTGGTCTCTACCTGGTGTGTTACTTCCACTCGAAGGGTGCCAAAAAAGCCGAGAATTGTCAACGCAGGTTCACAAACCCTATCCGATACGTGTGCTTATTTTCAAGATGGCTGTATTTCTGCTTTGTACCACGTGACCTATTTTGGCTTCCCGGATGATTATCTAAAATATAACGGTCTGAGGGAAATTATGATATCAATTAAAATCGATAAATTATCACTAATTATGTTACCTACTGTAAAATATATTAAATTTCATTATTATCCCATTACAATCGAGTATTTTAAAGCAGAGACTGATAATTGCAAGATTTGTTTCCTGTACCTATCTCTTTAAATTAAACCTTGAACTTTGACTTGGAAAACATCAGCTGTGAATTCAATCACACAGTCAATCAACTGCATCAATCAAGCTAAAACAGAAAATGCACTCATTTTGATTGAAAAATATTCGGGGAAAATGTATGCATCTTTCCTCAGAACCCCTGGGCTCAGAACATCTTCTCTGATCCCCTGTTCTGACTGTCCTTGCCCCTATAGTTACT
This sequence comes from Amphiura filiformis, assembly GCF_039555335.1. Taxonomy (NCBI): domain Eukaryota; kingdom Metazoa; phylum Echinodermata; class Ophiuroidea; order Amphilepidida; family Amphiuridae; genus Amphiura; species Amphiura filiformis. The sequence goes on from NC_092634.1 coordinate 13,719,027, forward strand.
CGTCTGATCCCAAGAATGAAAAAAAAAAAAGAATAGTTTGTGGCTACGACCTATCGTTGTATTTTTGCCTAAAACGGGCCTAATAACCCTAGGACAAAAACCTCTTTTTTAGGCAATGCCAAATGCATGAAAAAAATTAATTCGTTTCAAGTCCCCTTCCCTGCTCATTTTCACTTTCACTCTAGGCCTATTTGATTTTTTTTTTAAACACGATATTTTTGACATTTAGGCCTAAGGCCGAGTAAAAAAAAAAAGAAAAGAAAAAACGAATATGTTTAGAGTCCCCTCCAGCTTCCTTTTTTGAAGATTCTTAAATTTTCTTTAAATTTTTTTAAATTTCACTTATAACTTTTTAATGGAGATGTTTGAGAAGTTCTATAGCCTTCTATAGCAGGCGCGGATTCAGGGGGGCCGGCGGGCCTGGCCCCCCCTCCTCCCAAAAAAAAAAAAAGAGGAAAGGAGAGAAGAGAAGAGAAAGAGGAGAAAAGGAGAAAAAAAGAAGAAAAAAGGGAGAAAAGGAGAAGGGAAAAGGTTAAATTGCACGTATAGTAGGCCCATGCCTAAATCGCAGTCGGGTCAGTCTATATAGGTAGGCCTATGTGATTATTTTGCTTGAAGGCGGGTCCTCTGCCTAAAAGCATGTGAAAATTACGGCGGGCCCACCGATATGTAGGGCCCGTCACATTTTGTCACCAAAGTCAGTAGGCCTATTAAGACGGACTCCGAGCCGACTTCAATTCAACACCATACATGCTTTAATTGCGAATCTCAAGTCTTAGGCCTATAAAGTGTCAGTGTTACATTTAAAATTTTACAAATCGAGTTCGGGCCCTTTTTTTTAAAAAAAGCAATGATAGTGTAAAAATGGTCCACCAAATGGCTTCAATTAGGTCTTCATTTTGCAAAAGTTTCTCACTTCTGAGGGGGGCATATCCCCCTCAGACACCCCCTGTGTGCGCAACTTTATGTTTACATCTAAAGCAATATCGGGTAATTTATTTATAAAGGTTAAAACTTGTCCACGAATGGCTTCAATTGGGCCTTCATTTCGCAAATTTTCGGCCTTTTGAAACAGAAAATTTTACACAATAAATAGTGCAAAATAGTCCACCAAATGGCTTCAATTAGGCCTTCATTTTACAAAATTTTCTCACTTCTGAGGGGGAACATCCCCCTCAGACACCCCCTGCCTGCGCAACTTTATTGGTACATAATTATAAAGCAATAATTCACACAATAAAAGTCAAAACTTGTCCACAAACGGGGCTGTTTTTCTCAAATTTTAGGCTTTTTCAAACTAAAATTTTACACAATAATAGTGACAAAATGGTCCACAAAATGGCTTCAAATGGGTCTACATTTTCCAAAAGTTTCTAACTTCGGAGGGGGGCACATCCCCCCTCAGACACCCCCCTGCGTCGCGCAAGCGCTCCGGGATGGCCGCTTCGCGGCCATTACTTACATTTTTTTCCCAACAATTGGGCCCCCCCCTCTGACTGCTCTGGATCCGCCACTGTTCTATAGCCTTATAAGAAGCACTACAGGAAAGTTTTGTGAACAGTAGGCTCTTGGGCGTAGGGGTTTTCTACCATTTTTCAAAAAAATAAAAATAAAAAATATTCGGCCTAACAGTCCTCGAAGTAAGGACTAAAAAAATTGTTTAATTGGCGTAACATGAAAAAAAAAAATTAGGGTAGGTCGGTCGGAATTTTTTTTTTAATTTTTAATTTTTGCTGAACCATGAAATGGTATCAGCCTATAAGAGTGAATGTTACTAGCTTACTTACTAGCTTACTTACTAGCTTACTTACTAAGTTACTAGCTTACTGACTAACCATTTGGTCTGAAATGGACATATCTCTAAATGCCACGAAGGTATGACCCCATGAGTGGTGTCATATGAAAGAGAAAAACATAAAGAATATAATAAAAATATTTCCAAACGTTGGAGGTCATCCAGGGGTCACAGGGGTCAAAAAAGGTCATTTTAACTGAAAATGCTCCGATTGAGCTTAAATTTAAATGCAATGATCCTTGTGACATTCTAAACATGTTTTAAACATTTAAAAATGTATTTAAGGTCATTAAGGGGTCATAAAGGGGTCAAAGGTCAAGGTTCTCAAAATGCTCCAATTGAGCTGAAATTTAAATGCAATGATCCTTATGACATTCTAAACATTTAAAAAATATTTTAAGATTCATTCAAGGTCATTAAGGGGTCATAAAGGGGTCAAAGGTCAAGTTTTACAAAATGCTCCGATTGAGCTGAAATTTAAACGCAATGATCCTTATGACATTCTAAACATGTTGAAAATATTTTAAAATTCATTTAAGGTCATTAAGGGGCAATTAAGGGGTCAAAGGTCAAGTTTTCAAAATGCTTCAATTGACCTGAAATCTAAATGCAACGATCCTTATGACATTCTTAACATGTTTTAAATATTTTAAAATTCATTTAATGTCATTAAGGGGGTCATACAGTGGTCAAAATTCAAATTTTCAAGACGCCAGCTTCTCACGATCAAGGTATATTAAAACGGCAATTAATGAAACAGTCTTATTAAAATTAATACTATCCTGCACAGTATTGCTGCTTGATCAGATCGTCACATTCATCCGCCTAACTTACCTCGTGCCCTTGCAAAGGGCACAGTTGCTCTAGTTTATTTTATATTCTTTACTTTTCCTCTTTCATTATCACCACTCGGGTGGTCCATACCTTTGTAGCATTTCGAGATTATGTCCATTACAGACTCCGGGTGACAGTGGTATTGGCCTACCACAATATACTGCCAAAGCCACATGGTTCAGCTATGGTGCGGTTATCGCTCTAGTTTTACACACATTTTAAGTTGAAAATCGCTAAAAAAATAAGAAAAAAAAGTCTATAGGCTTAGGCTAGGTCATCCATCTTGTGAAAATTCTAACCTTTGTCACATCATCAATTGATGATGTACGGTACATTTTTTCCCTAAAACGTTTAGAAAAACTTTATACATATAACTAAGTTTTTATGTGGAACCGTAGGGTTTAGACCCTTCTCAATTCCTTCTTGGAATTGAACCCCGGTCTCCCGCCGCGTGACAGGCGGGGATACTCACCACTGTTCTATCTAGGATTTGTCGATGGCACAGGCGAAATTTTAACGTATAGAAATTTTAATGTAGGCCTATACAAGTTTTCACATAGTAAAAGCTCAGAAATAAATAAGAGAGATTAATTCTTTGTCTTTTTTTGAATAAATTAGGGTAGGTCGGTCGGAATTTTTTTTTTTTTTTTTCGCATGCACATTTTAAGTTGAAAATCGCTCAATTTTCTTCTTTTTTTTAATTTTAATCTTTTTTTATTTTTTGCAAACATTTTTTCCATCTTGTGAAAATTTTGACCTTTGTCACATCATCAATTGATGATTTTTTTCCCTAAAAAGTTTAGAAAAACTTTATACATTTATTTAGAGAACATGGATCAGCACTTTCAAGACTTTATGTGGAACCGTAGGGTTTAGACCCTTCTCAATTGATTTTGATAATAAAAAATAAGAAAAAAAGTCTAGGGTTGGGCCTATTTTTAAGGTCGGTCGGGTTACGCCAATCAAACAATTTTATTAGGTCTAAACTTCATTACTTAAAGTATGCATAGGCCTAGGCTAGGTCATCCATCTTGTGAAAATTCTGACCTTTGTCACATCATCAATTGATGATGTACATTTTTTCCCTAAAAAGTTTAGAAAAACTTTAAACAAATAAGTTTATTTAGAGAACATGGATCACTTCCAAGACTTTATGTGGAACCGTAGGGTTTAGAGTTTAGACCCTTCTCAATTGATTTTGAGTTTAGGGGGCCTACTGTTTCCCTCCCGCATCCAAAATTGAGAATTGCAAAATATTTCATTATTTGACATTTTCTCTGTTCAATTACATTAATTTGTTCTTTATACTTTGATCATTTTAACTATCATGAATGAAACAAGTATATAACACCCCTGTATTATTATGATTATACAATCTGAGACAAGAATACCTTTAGGCATTCTAGTCTCAGAAACCAACCATAGTTGCAATCAGGGATGTGGCACATCCCTGTTGCAATATAATAACCTGAAGTGCCAAAATTAAATGTATTGTTAATATTTTGTTGTGACAACTCGTTTTAAAATAAAGAAAATAGTATTGCATTAAGTTTTGGAAAATAGAATGGCCAAAAAAGGATAATTTTTTTTTTAAACATTTGTCTCCAATTTAAAGATATGATAATATTTTAAACAACAGAGAAATGGCTCTCCCAGACGGTGAATTGAACCCAGGTATAGCATTCATATCTACATACTAACAAAGTATGATGTTTTGCATAACTTTTATTTTGCATAAAGAAACACCGCGCGATGTGTGTTGTAAGGGTGCATACCACCAAATTAATGTCCCTCATCATTTATTAGACATTAGGATAATCATCCCTGAAAACAGAAACATACAGTCATGCAGCGTAGACCTACACCCCAATGTGAAACATGTTTGAACCTGAGGTAGGCCCTATGATACTACTCCCAGGTTTGACCAAGAACACTAATTTATGCAGGATACACCCCATGCAGCCTACGCCTATACGGTAGGTCTGACCAAACACGGAGAAGCTGAAGGTCACTCTGCCCTGTTATTTATCTTCTACCTGACCAGCATGCAAATCCCTCAGAATTTAGACAACCGCAGGTCAAGGCCGTGTAGGCCCTATGTGTTGTTCGGTATCGGCCGCTTTAGGGGCAGAATGGATCCATACGGTCACTGTTCTAATATTCTCTACTTTCAAAGAATAAGTTATATTATATGTAGCCTAATACTTAAGGATTGTGGAGACAGATACAGATATTGCTAATTCATTTGTTACATACACAGTCCGCTATATTTTGCCATTTAAAATATAAGTTACCAATCATTGTGACATGCGCCCTTATTCACAAACACGAACTGCACGGGGTTTCCCAGCAAAACTTGTATTTTTTCATAGTGACCGTAAAGTATGATATTTTGCATATGCAAAACTACATATTTTGCCGAAGTATGTAGTTTTGCATATGCAAAACTACATACTTTTGGAAAGTATGTAATTTTGCATATGCAAAACTACTAGTACATACTTTTGGAAAGTATGTAATTTTGCATATGCAAAATATCATATTTTGCAAAGGTATGTGGTTTTGCACGCAGCACCGGTCTCCCGCGTGACAGGCGGGGATACTCGACATTATATCCTTCATTAATATATTCTCGTTCATTAATTGGTTAAACGAGTATCATGTGACCAAAAATAGTTTTGCTATTTTGCAAAGCAATCAAAAAGCCGATCGATGAGGGAACGGGGTACTATTCAAAGTACTATCTCCCCGGGAAATAGTTTTACTATCTCCCTCTGAGCGCGTATGACCGCATAGCCGCGTCGCAGTTCCTAGTGGTCAGTGCAACTCGCCACATACGCGGGATATCAGTACCGGTTCCGGGGTATTAATGTGTAGCAAGTCATGTTGTCCTGCGAAGCATACAAGCAGCACAGAAGTGCAGCTAAAATACGGCAGTTTCATGGCATAAATCTGAGTTACATCAGGATCAGTATCTTAATTTTGATGGTAAAATAACAGAGAACATGGTTACTCGATCGTTTCACTGCGGTATTGTAGAGGTTTACAACTTTCACGGTAAGCTTTAGCCACCGTGTGCGTGCTTTGTGCATGCATGCATGTAGGCCTACGTGCATTCAATCAAAACAAAGTAAGGCCAGCCTAGCTTTGACTAGGCCCAGCCTACATTTATTTTAACCAATCAATGAACAAAATATATATTAATGAAGGATATAAAACAAATATTTACTGCTCTAAATTCGGGATCTGGTGGAATCTATTGGTCCCCTCGGTGAACTGGAGACCGTGAGCCTACTATTTTCCTCGACCTGGCGGTCTCGGAAAATAGTAGGCTCACGATCTCCAGTTCACCTCGGGGACAATAGATTCCACCAGATCCCTCATGAGCAGTAAATATTTGTATACTATCCTATCTAGGATTTGTCGGTGTCACAGGCAAAGTTTTAACGTATAGAAATTTTAATGTAGGCCTACAAATTTTCACATAGTAAAAGCTCCGAAAATAAATCAGAGAGATTAATTCTTTGTCTTTTTTTGAATAAATGTCTAGAATTATTATATTTAATTATGGTATAGGGCCCAACCAGGCGAAATTTTAACGTATAGAAATTTTAATGTAGACCTATGCAAATTTTCACATGGTAAAAGCTCCGAAAATAAATAAGAGAGATTAATTCATGAAAAAAAGTAGGGTAGGATTTAACAAAAAAAATTTTACACACATTTTAAAGGTGGGTAACCTGATTGACAATCTCATCCCCCACTTTATCTCATGCTGATTTTGGTATCAGATATTTTTCTCATAAACATATTGAAATTTGGCGTTCCAAATTTTTACACACATTTAAGTTGAAAATCGCTAATTTTTCTCCTTTTTTAAATTTTAATATTTTTATTATTTTTTTTTAATCTATTTTTTGCAAAAACAATATGATAATATTTTAAACAACAACCAAAAAATGACTCTCCCAGAAGGGGAATTGAACCCCGGTCTCCCGCGTGACAGGCGGGGATACTCACCACTATACTATCTAGGATTCGTCGGAGTCAAAGGCGAAATTTTAACGTATAGAAATTTCAATGTAGACCTATGCAAATTTTCACATGGTAAAAGCTACAAAAATAAATAAGAAAGATTAATTCTTTGTCTTTTTTTAAAATGAAATTGCCTAGAATTATTATATTTAATTATGGTATAGGGCCCTACCTACCAGAAAAACAAAATAAAACAGGCCTGCTCCGTTTTGGAATAAGCTGAGTAATGATGTAAGAAGTTCAACAAATGTGCAGACTTTCAAGCTAAGATTCAAGTCTTAAAATTTGAGCATGTACTTGTTAATGATGTGTTTTTATATTACTTTGAAAATTGTATACATTTCTGTATTTTAATTTTGTATCTAATAGTTGTATATTTTATATAAATTGCATGTTGATAATGATGTATTGCAGGGCCCCATGTTAGACCAGCTATTAGCTGAATTGGGCTACCCTGGATGAATATGAATAAAATAATTAAAATAAATACACAGGTATCGTTGTGTATGCAAAAGCTGACCAAATAAGGGTTTTCCACCATTTTTCAAAAAAAATTTAAAAAAATATTCGGCCTAACAGTCCTCGAAAGGCCTAAAACAATTGTTTGATTGGCGTAACATGAAAAAAAGTAGGGTAGGTCGGTCTGATTTTGGTATCAGATGAAAGCTCATATTTTTCTCATAAACATATTGAAATTTGGCGTTCCAAAGAGATATATTTCCGAAGAAATCATCAAAAAACTGCCGAATATATGGTATACTATATTTGAGACTAATTAGGCAGTTTTTCGATGATATCTTCAGAAATACACTGAGTTGGAACTTCTAATTTCAATATGTTTATGAGAAAAATAGGGCCTTTCACTTGAAATCAGTATATTACATGATCATGATGATTATCATTTATAAAAACACCGTAGAATACCAATATCCATTTTTTGCAAAAACAATATGATAATATTTTAAACAACAACCAAAAAATGACTCTCCCAGACGGGGAATTGAACCCCGGTCTCCCGCGTGACAGGCGGGGATACTCACCAGTCATCACCACTATACTATCTAGGATTTGTCGGAGGCGAAATTTTAACGTATAGAAATTTAGGGTGCATACGTAGCCCTCATAGTTACCAATTAACTTCTACCTAGTCTTAAAATGTTCCATTGGTTAAAGAAATCCCCCCTATGAAATTTAAACGAAATTGAAAGTCGTTTAGGGTCCCACGGGAGCCCAAAGTTCGAATCTTCTTCCTTACCTATGTTCATAAGGCAGCTATTTGTAAATGCTTCATTAATGTATTGCAAATGCAATAGCTGCCTTCTCTGTGTTATTTGTATTGATGCTGTGAGTTCATTAGTTACCACTTGTTGAAATAGAATAAAAGGAAAATACATAAAGCAGCTTTTTGGGGCTATTAATATGTACAAAATAATAGCTGCCACATGTATTTTAATATGTTTCATGGGAAAAGTGTGTGATTTTAGGCCTATAATTTGTATTTTTCACACATAAGTGCTGTTCATGAAGTTTTGATTTCCTGTTCATTTCTCTGAAAGTTAGCATGGTATTTGACACCACTGGAAGCAACAGAGTCTAGCATGTGACAGCAGCCTGTGTGACCATTCAGCAACACCTACATGTAGGCGTGCACTCCTGTGGTCAGGTTGTGTAGGCATCACATTGGTGAAATTATACTCATATGTTCAATGACTTAAAGATTGAGGTCTCAAAGTTGCCTGATATGTTTCTCTTTTATTGCGATTTCGCAAGTACTTTGAATTACTGCCATAAAAGAGTGATCGGCGTCTTTACTTAGTTGAACCTTTCCCCATACAGAAAGCACTCGGAAGAAGATAGAAGCCTGGCATGCTTTGAGACTTTGGAGAGCTAGTGCTCAGGAAACCTGAACCCCCAAATTAGGCCTTCAAAAGATGATCATCAAGAGTTTGTGAGGCAACCCAGAGCCCCGCCCCGAACACTGCACAAAGCATGTTTGATGGCCAAGCTTCTATGATGCCATAAAGATCCGTCTGCTGGAATCTCCAACTTCCCCAAGGAATAATTACAACAAGACAACATTGCCAAGAGTGAGGGACTTAGTGATATTTGCTACCCTTATCTATAGCAGCTTGTGGTGGTTTACATGCAAGTCTGCTGTCAATGCCAGGGTCGGATCCAGGAATTTTTGATAAAGGGGGCGCCTTTTGGTCGACGATGAAAAAAATGTGTTAAAGGGGGTTACCCCCGGGGTTACCCCCTCGAAAACTCAACGGTTTTGGCCCATTGTTTGCTGTTCATGGCCGAATTGGTTCTTTTTTTTATAATTTCTTACAATTTGTGTATTTTTAAGTTACCGGCGCCCTTTGCTAGTCAAAAAATAGAGGGGGCGCGCGCCGGCTGCGCCCCCCCCCCTAAATCCGCCCCTGAATGCACCATGGAATGACTTGAAACTGTACCACTGCACTGTCTGTTAATGTACGAGGCCGTAGATCCTGTGGTTTCAAGAAGTGAAATCAGAGCTTTCCAAAGGCACCTCTGCACCTCAATGCAGAGATGGTACCACATGCACTCTTCAGTAGTGTTGTACCGAAAGAGGAGAAACAAGCACTAGCTGACAGACTCTTGGCTGTTAGGCCCCAGGAAGTAATGCATGCACCAAGTGATTATTATGGTACTGGGTTTGGGAAGCCCAAATTTCCCAAATGAATAGACCAGTGTACTACCCTTGCTGATCTAGTCAACTAAGATTCATGGTTCCCAAAATAGACCATGAGTTTCTCACAGAGAATGTTAAAAGCTGGCCTAACTCTGCTGCATACCAAGCATCTGCGCATAATGTTGTTGATACTTTGAATGTGATAAACAAGACTTATGTCAAACCTTCGGAAGCGGAAATCTGAAGAGAAATACATGTGTGACATTAAAATATCAAACATGCAAAAGCAAGCAGTCAACCAGGTATTTAAAGCTTCCTTTTTAAGTTAGTGTTCAGCAGGATAGTTAGTACCATTTCTGACATTGTTCTGCCTTTGGGCGTAAAGTTCTGTGACTTCAGCATAAATTCATGTAGCCGTTTTGCCATATATTACCATGATTACTGTGTACATGAAGCTCCAGTGAAATATAGCATAAGGCAGCTATTGGTAACTATGTACTTTATAGTGCCCAAAGCTGCTCCGCATTTAATTTTGTGAATTAGGACTCTGAAAAACTCTCAGAAACTATGGACAAGGTAGTTATGCAGAATGAATCATAAAGCAGCTATCATTTTCTACATAAATATATTGCATTCCAAATAGCTGCCTTTTGCATTTAGTGCTACAGTAGCAAAATACTTTTGAACGGCCCGTGGGACCCCTAGACAATGATCGATTTCAACCAAATTTCACATGAGGGGTTCTTTTAGGAAGTGGAACACTATAGGGGTAGGTAGAAGTTCAATGCTTACATTTTTGAAAATTAGGGGGCTACGTATACATTGTAGACCTATGCAAATTTTCACATGGTAAAAGCTACAAAAATAAATAAGAAAGATTAATTCTTTGTGGGTTTTTTTAAATGAAATTGCCTAGAATTATTATATTTAATTATGGTATAGGGCCCTACCTACCAGAAAAACAAAATTAAACAGGCCTGCTCCGTTTTGGAATAAGCTGAGTAATGATGTAAGAAGTTCAACAAATGTGCAAACTTTCAAGCTAAGATTCAAGTCTTAACATTTGAGCATGTACTTGTTAATGATGTGTTTTTATATTACTTTGAAAATTGCATACATTTCTGTATTTTAATTTTGTATCTAATAGTTGTATATTTTATATAAATTGCATGTTGATAATGATGTATTGCAGGGCCCCGTGTTAGACCAGCTATTAGCTGAATTGGGCTACCCTGGATAAATATGAATAAAATAAATACAATTTTTCAGGTATTGTTGTGTATGCAAAAGCTGACCAAATAGGGGATTTCCACCATTTTTCAAAAAAAAAAAACAAAATATTCGGCCTAACAGTCCTCGAAAGGCCTAAAACAATTGTTTGATTGAGGTAACATGAAAAAAAGTAGGGTAGGTTGGTCAGATTAAAAAAAAAAATTTTACACACATTTTAAAGGTGGGTAACCTGATTGACAATCTCATCCCCCACTTTATCTCATGCTGATTTTGGTATCAGATGAAAGCTCATATTTTTCTCATAAACATTTTGAAATTTGGCGTTCCAAAGCGGTATATTTCCAAAGAAATCATCAAAAAACTGCCGAATATATGGTATACCATATTTGAGACTAATTAGGCAGTTTTTCGATGATATCTTCAGAAATACACTGAGTTGGAACTTCTAATTTCAATATGTTTATGAGAAAAATAGGGCCTTTCACTTGAAATCAGTATATTACATGATCATGATGATTATCATTTATAAAAACACCGTAGACTACCAATATCCATTTTTTGCAAAAACAATATGATAATATTTTAAACAACAACCAAAAAATGACTCTCCCAGACGGGGAATTGAACCCCGGTCTCCCGCGTGACAGGCGGGGATACTCACCACTATACTATCTAGGATTTGTCGGAGTCAAATGCGAAATTTTAACGTATAGAAATTTCAATGTAGACCTATGCAAATTTTCACATGGTAAAAGCTACAAAAATAAATAAGAGAGATTAATTCTTTGTCTTTTTTTTAAAATGAAATTGCCTAGAATTATTATATTTAATTATGGTATAGGGCCCTACCTACCAGAAAAACAAAATTAAACAGGCCTGCTCCGTTTTGGAATAAGCTGAGTAATGATGTAAGAAGTTCAACAAATGTGCAAACTTTCAAGCTAAGATTCAAGTCTTAACATTTGAGCATGTACTTGTTAATGATGTGTTTTTATATTACTTTGAAAATTGCATACATTTCTGTATTTTAATTTTGTATCTAATAGTTGTATATTTTATATAAATTGCATGTTGATAATGATGTATTGCAGGGCCCCGTGTTAGACCAGCTATTAGCTGAATTGGGCTACCCTGGATAAATATGAATAAAATAAATACAATTTTTCAGGTATTGTTGTGTATGCAAAAGCTGACCAAATAGGGGATTTCCACCATTTTTCAAAAAAAATAAAACAAAATATTCGGCCTAACAGTCCTCGAAAGGCCTAAAACAATTGTTTGATTGAGGTAACATGAAAAAAAGTAGGGTAGGTTGGTCAGATTAAAAAAAAAAATTTTACACACATTTTAAAGGTGGGTAACCTGATTGACAATCTCATCCCCCACTTTATCTCATGCTGATTTTGGTATCAGATGAAAGCTCATATTTTTCTCATAAACATTTTGAAATTTGGCGTTCCAAAGCGGTATATTTCCAAAGAAATCATCAAAAAAACTGCCGAATATATGGTATACCATATTTGAGACTAATTAGGCAGTTTTTCGATGACATCTTCGGAAATACACTGAGTTTGAACTTCTAATTTCAATATGTTTATGAGAAAAAATAGGGCCTTTCACTTGAAATCAGTATATTACATGATCATGATGATTATCATTAATAAAAACACCGTAGACTACCAATATCACACTGTATAAATATCGGGAATTCCATTCGGCCTAACAGTCCTCGAAGTAAGGACTAAAAAAATTGTTTGATTGGCGCAACATAAAAAAAAAATAGGTAGGTCGGTCGGATTTTTTTTTAACATTTTTTACACACATTTTAAGTTGAAAATCGCTAATTTTTCTCCTTTTTTTTAAATTTTAATATTTTTTAATATTTTTTTTATCCAATTTTTGCAAAACAATATGATAATATTTTAAACAACAACCAAAAAATAACTCTCCCAGACGGGGAATTGAACCCCGGTCTCCCGCGGGAAAAACAAAATAAAACAGGCCTGCTCCGTTTTGGAATAAGCTGAGTAATGATGTAAGAAGTTCAACAAATGTGCAAACTTTCAAGCTAAGATTCAAGTCTTAAAATTTGAGCATGTACTTGTTAAAGATGTGTTTTTATATTACTTTGAAAATTGTATACATTTCCGTATTTTAATTTTGTATCTAATAGTTGTATATTTTATATAAATTGCATGTTCATAATTGTTGCCTTTTAATGTTATGTATATGTATTGTAGGGCCCAATGTTAGACCAGCTATTACCCGAATTAGGCTACCCTGGATAAATATGAATAAAATAAATAAAATAAATAAATTTTTTCAGGTATCGTTGTATATGCGAAAGCTGACCAAATAGGGGTTTTCCACCATTTTTCAAAAAAAAAATTTAAAAAAATATTCGGCCTAACAGTCCTCGAAAGGCCTAAAAAATTGTTTGATTGGCGTAACATGAAAAAAAGTAGGGTAGGTCGGTCGGATTTAAAAACAAAATTTTACACACATTTTAAAGGTGGGTAACCTGCTTGACAATCTCATCCCCCACTTTATCTCATCAAAATGCTGATTTTGGTATCAGATGAAAGCTCATATTTTTTCTTATAAACATATTGAAATTTGGCGTTCCACCGGGGTATATTTCCGCAGAACTCATCAAAAATCTGCCGAATATATGGTATACCATATTTGAGACTAATTAGGCAGTTTTTCGATGATATCTTCAGAAATACACTGAGTTGGAACTTCTAATTTCAATATGTTTATGAGAAAAATAGGGCTTTTCACTTGAAATCAGTATATTACATGATCATGATGATTATCATTTATAAAAACACCGTAGACTACCAATATCCATTTTTTGCAAAAACAATATGATAATATTTTAAACAACAACCAAAAATGACTCTCCCAGACGGGGAATTGAACCCCGGTCTCCTGACAGGCGGGGATACTCACCACTATACTATCTAGGATTTGTCGGAGTCAAATGCGAAATTTTAACGTATAGAAATTTCAATGTAGACCTATGCAAATTTTCACATGGTAAAAGCTACAAAAATAAATAAGAGAGATTAATTCTTTGTCTTTTTTTTAAATGAAATTGCCTAGAATTATTATATTTAATTATGGTATAGGGCCCTACCTACCAGAAAAACAAAATAAAACAGGCCTGCTCCGTTTTGGAATAAGCTGAGTAATGATGTAAGAAGTTCAACAAATGTGCAAACTTTCAAGCTAAGATTCAAGTCTTAAAATTTGAGCATGTACTTGTTAAAGATGTGTTTTTATATTACTTTGAAAATTGTATACATTTCTGTATTTTAATTTTGTATCTAATAGTTGTATATTTTATATAAATTGCATGTTCATAATTGTTGCCTTTTAATGTTATGTATATGTATTGTAGGGCCCAATGTTAGACCAGCTATTACCTGAATTAGGCTACCCTGGATAAATATGAATAAAATAAATAAAATAAATAAATTTTTTCAGGTATCGTTGTATATGCGAAAGCTGACCAAATAGGGGTTTTCCACCATTTTTCAAAAAAAAAATTTAAAAAAATATTCGGCCTAACAGTCCTCGAAAGGCCTAAAAAATTGTTTGATTGGCGTAACATGAAAAAAAGTAGGGTAGGTCGGTCGGATTTAAAAACAAAATTTTACACACATTTTAAAGGTGGGTAACCTGCTTGACAATCTCATCCCCCACTTTATCTCATCAAAATGCTGATTTTGGTATCAGATGAAAGCTCATATTTTTCTTATAAACATATTGAAATTTGGCGTTCCAAAGGGGTATATTTCCGAAGAAATCATCAAAAAACTGCCGAATTATGGTATACCATATTTGAGACTATCTAGAAACGCCGTCGCCATGATTAGACGTGCCTAAAGTGTTTTCTCTCACGACCAGCCTAATATTCATCATTTTACCGAGTATTATTTTGTCATGAGTATTCAAAACCGAGGACAGATTACGGGATACTTTTTGAGAGACAATACACAGAGAAATACTTCAAAGCAAGGGCAGCCTACAGAGCGTTGTATCGCAAAACCTGTCCACATCAGCATCACCAGATACCGCGGGCATTACGAACAATGCTACAGCGAGTGTGTTAACAAAACAAATCGATGAGCCGATAAGCACAGCTGAACTGAAGAAATTGATACTCCGTATGGAGCAAGGCCTAACAACAAGGTTGGATAGGATGGAGAACGAACTAAAAGCAATGAAAAGTGGGCAGAAGAAAAATGAAGAGAAGATTGAAGGTATGGAACATGATGTTTCAAATATAAAAGATAGAATGAAGGTTCTGGACGATAGCGTAATTCCGTCTATTAAAGGGGATACGGAGCATAACTTAATACGTGCAAATGACAGAATAACAATGATGGAAATTCATAACAGGAAGCAAAACCTGTTATTCTATGGCGTAGAACAAAAACCAAATGAAGATTTGTTCGAAGTGATGAGAAAGTGTTGGGTGGCAGATTTTAACATTCCTCCAGAGGAAGTGGGTGATATTGCAGTCGTAAATGGGTCATTCCATATGAAATCAAGGAGGCGCCCCACCTGACCCCCTCGGATTTGCTTTATATTTTAGTCATATGTTGTACCTGTAAAAATATTAAAAACCTGCAAATTTGAGGTCTGTAGCTCTTACGGATTTTCTGTGGCAGCCATTTAAAGTTGGAGTATGGGGGTCTAAATTTGGACCCAAAAGTTGCCCTTCAAATAAATTTCATCTTTGGGAGTCTGTGCCTTCTTTATAAAAAGAGAGAGAGGTCTGAAACTTTGTATACACACTAACTGCATGTCCAATTTGTCAAAAAATAAAAAATAAAAAATTTCTGTAATTGCGGGTTGTGTCACGGGGTCATTAAATATGCAAGAAAAAATGTAATGTTTTGTAAACTGGCAAGTTAAGCCCCCCTAAACTCACATTTTTTGTCAGATTAATTATTTTTTGTTGTCACTGACGCTATATATAGGATAAATACAATGCATATCCAAAAAATTGAGGTCACAACTCATTTACATTTTGAACAGCGCCCTCACGAAGATGAAATTTATTGCAAATTCAACATTTTCAGGGGGCCCAAAGTCGATGTGGTCCACCTTCAAAATTGATAAAACATCACTTTTATATAACTACTAGTCTTAAATTACAACTTTGCTAAGTCCCAGTAATTGTATAGGTTGACTTCATATAAAATGACAAGCCCAAAGTTGACCATTTTCTTATGATTGCATGTAGTGCAAATGTGCCGAATTCGGAAGGCTTGAAAGTCAAATTGGCCACAATATTGAAAATAAATGATTAGCTAGATGAGTAGTTGTTGGCCCTATTTACTTTTATTTCCATTTTATTTTTAATATATACAGATTTTCTATGGTAGCCATTTTAAGTTAGAGTAGGGGATCTAAATTTGGACCCAATGCCCTTTGAATAAATTTCATCTTTGGGAGCCTGTACCTTCCTAATAAAAAGAGAGAGAGGTCTGAAACCTTGTATACACACTAATTGCATGCCCAATTTGTCAACAAGTAAAAAAAAAAATATCTGTAATTGCCCGTTGTGTCACGGGGTCATTAAATATGCAAAAAAATGTGTAATGTTTTGTATACTGGCCAGTTTAGCCCCCCTAAATTCACATTTTTTGTCAGATTAATTGCTTTTTGTTGTCACTGATGCGATATATAGGACAAATACAATGCATATATATCCAAAAACTTGAGGTCACAACTCATTTACATTTCGAACAGCGCCCTCGCGAAGATGAAAATTAATGCAAATTCAACATTTTCAGGGGGCCCAAAGTCGATGTGGTCAACCATCAAAATTTATAAAACATCACTTTTATATGACTACTAGTCTTAAATTACACCTTTGCTCAATCCCAGTAATTTTATAGGTTGACTTCATATAAAACGACAAGCACAAAGTTGACCATTTTCTTATGATTGCATGTTCTGCAAAGGTGTCGAATTCGGAAGGTTTAAACGTCAAAATGGCCACAATTTTGAAAATAAATGACTAGATGTTTAGTTATTGGCCCTAGTTAGGGATCAAATCAAAACTCGACCGCCGGTTGCCCGCCGGTTCCGGGCGGTTCCGTCCGGTTGGCAGAGGTCATTGGTATATGAATATTCAAGAATGCATGAGTAGCAACCGCCGGTTGGTTTAAGCACATAACCGGAGCGATTATCACAAAAATGTCGCTATGTTTATTCCGCGACCACAATAGCGCATACTTGAAATTTCACGGTCACAATAGCCCATACTTGAAAGTACTACACGATGATCGATTGTTCTTAGTCGTGTATCTATTGGCTTGTCACCAAAGCAAATTAATTTTGGAACTGATTTCTTGTTTATGGTTAAAATTGCTTGAATATAGTACCATTGTTTAGATCATTTAATTTCAGTTCAGATCAGTGTTTCAATGATTTCTATAGGTTAAGTAATTTAAAAGTTGTGAATTATTATTTTGTGAATCACATAGGCCTGTGTTGGTGATGGACAATTATCACTTATAAATTACTATAGGGCGATTTCACGAAAGGTCATTAGTTCAAATCTTCCTCCAGAAGACATGATGCTGCATAAATCACAAAAGAAATCCCCAGTTGAAGTGATATTGATTGACTCATTTGCTATTTTTCTTTGTACTTAAATTGAGATTCCCCCTATCTCGGCAACAACAATTTTATGATCCCACCACCGACACACCTCTAAACAGGCTAAAATCAGTCTTTTTGAATAAAACAAACACACTATGTGGTCATCTTATGACTCCCTACATTTTGGTTATCAAAGTTTTATGACCCCCCCATTTTTCTTTCCACGAATATACCCCCCTGTATATTTGGGACACATCCCCCTCTTCCCAAGAAAATGATAGCCCAAAATGGGGTTGATTTTGGGTCTAAAATAGACCAAAAGGAAGATTTTGTCACAACATTTCTGTCGACAGGGGAGGGGACTGACTTCCCACCCTGCCCCATGGCTAATCTCCATTGGTGCTGATGAAGGGCGCGGTGCCGAAGGGTGATGGGATTGGCATATATTTAATATACATCTTGCAAAATCATTAGTTCTTCTTGCACATCACCTCAACGAGCCTGGCCAACATCATTATAGGCTCAATATACCGGCCTAATTTGGCCTATATTACGAATAGTGTAGTTTGGTATCCCCCTCTCTCTCATGCGATGTAAGAGACACATCTCATACTCTCACCCCTTTTCCACCTCTCCCCATCCTCCCTCTTCCTCTCCCACTCTCTCTTCTTTTTTTTCTCTTCCCCTTTCTTTCTTTCTTTTGATTCTTTTTTCTTTCTTTCTTTCGATTATAAACTAAGTTTATGAGAAATGTATTACCCTTGCGTTTTAAAACATGCAGAATTCCGAGATCGCGATTATTCCTTCGGAAATGAAACTTTAAAATAGGCATTGTCTAACCTGTCACGATGTAAAATAATTATATTTTTTCAAAATAAAATTCTAAAAGTAGCTACATTGATTGAGAAGAACTCCGGGAAGGAAAATCGATTATTCCGGCTTTTGTCTAACACACGCGTCACGTCACGTCACGTCACGTCGCGTCGCGTCACGTCACGTCACGTTGATATCTTCTTAAAAGTTACAAACAAGTCATACGGATCAGTTCACGATTTCGTTTAGTTTTTCCCGGGGTGTTTCCGCATCGAACCCGTCATTATCCCAGGCCCACAGTGAAATGGTTATCTGCGTGGCGATTGCTGACGGCCGCACACCACCAAATAAGCCCCATCGAAATGCACGTAAAAGGGCAAACAGATTCGCGATTTTACCTTCCATGAATTTCCAGACACGATCATTTATTTAAAAAATGACTTTTTTCTATGGCAAAATATTTACTTGTATTTGTATGAAAAAATATTCCTTATTAATTTTACTTGGCCTATACTTGTCTTTACTCACAGGTTTCAAAAATATAGTTGATTTAACAGTTTTACCCATAGTTCTCAAGCTACCGTCCCTTTAACTTCAGGTCAAGTTACATTTGACCGTTCAATGGACCATTTTTCCTTAGCAATTTGCAAATTGTTCCTTAGCAATTTGCAAAATTGCTAAGGTCTGTTTCTGTCAAGTTCTTTGTTTCTTTCTTTCTTTCTTTCTTTCTGTCAATCTTATAATGAGCCACCGTAGCCATATGCTTTGAGCCATGTTGACCATAGTTGGTCATTAGGACCATTGGGTGGGGGACAAATGAAACATGATCAACTTCAGGTCAAAGGTCATCCACTTCCTGTCAATGGCCAAAAACGTGATTTCACTAAAATGCTACTTCTTCCACAAATTATACAGCACGATGATGGCACTTGGGTACATGCATCAGCTATACCCAGTGTCTAAAAGTTAATGTTCAGAATTAGGGTCAAAGGTCATTAAGGGGATACTTCCGGTATATGACAAAATACCCTAAAATGCTGCTGCTGTCGCAAATATATATGGTACAACAATGTTACTTGGTCATCAGGACCAATAGCTGGTGGCACAAATGTCACGTGACCAACTCAAGGTCAAATGTTATGGAAAGGTCATTATGGCCGAAAATGTTATTTCCTGTTATTTTTTCCTAAAACTGCTACTCCTTACACAAATTACACAGCAAGATGATGTCACTTGACGCATGCATTAGCCTTGAGGTCAAAGGTCATACGAAGGTCATTATGGCTGATGCTGATTTTCTGTTCTGTTACTAAAAATGCCAAGTCATTCCACAAATTATAATATAGCATGATAACATTACACATTGTATTCATCCATTGGGGTCAAAGGTCATTGGGGTCAAAGGTCATGCAGATATTACTTCCGGTATGTAGAAAAATACCTTAG
This sequence comes from Amphiura filiformis, assembly GCF_039555335.1. Classification (NCBI taxonomy): domain Eukaryota; kingdom Metazoa; phylum Echinodermata; class Ophiuroidea; order Amphilepidida; family Amphiuridae; genus Amphiura; species Amphiura filiformis. Next base: position 13,738,466 of record NC_092634.1, read on the forward strand.
GAAGTCGTACTCTAATAGCGCATGACCAAAGTTGCACAGAAATATTTACATGAATATTGAATAATTTTTGGTTAACAAAATGATTTCACAACTATGGAAAATAATTATGTAATATAATTAATAATTATAAGGCCAAATAAAAAAATAAACATGTTTCACGTACCCACCCGCTTCCTTTTTGAGGTTTCTTCAATTATATATTTATTCAGTTATAACTTTTCAAAAAATATATCTTGGAAGCAGAAATATTTCTTAAGCCTTGCTAATATACAAGAAACACTTTTGGAAGGATTTATGAAAATGAGAGGGCCGGCCTATATCCTCAGAACAAAAATAAAAGAGGCCTCCTCCTTTTTCCAGGCATTATTGTGTATGCTAAAACAGCTCAAATGATGGGTAATCACACCGATTTTGCCATGAAAATATAAAATAAAAAGCCCCTCTTCCTCCTTTTTTTACAAAAACCCGGACTTGAAACATGTTTTTATTTTACTTGGTCTAATTATATGATACTACAAACTTCTGTTGTAGTTATTCATGTATATTCCAATGAATTACACCAAACTGCTGGACCTTTTGAACTCACATATGCTATAGCCTAGGTGAGCTTACAAATTAACCTTGCTCCCATTGTCCCTATGGTCAATTTCAAATTACAGTGCATTTCAAAAAAGACCTCTCAGTAAAATCAGCATATTATACTACTGCTGGCTGTTTATATGCCTTAATACATGCATGCATGCTAGATAGCTGGGCTAATAAGCCATAGGCCTAGTTAATTAGCTATTGCTAAGGTCGCGTATATGTGTATGCGCAATTAGCTCTAGTTATTTTTGTATATCCGATCCCCCCTCCCCCTTTCAGGATTTGCCCTTGACCGTCAAATGTTAGGAACTTCAGAACTACATGTCATATTAATAACTTAACTATATTTTATATTTTTGTAATTCTTGAGTAAAGACGAGAACTTTTCCCTGTGTCAATTTGGGGGCTCATTATGTCAAATCTATTGATGTGCGAAATTGCCTCATCTATTTTTTTCTTCTACATTGTTTCAGTACATGTGAAAAATTTAAAGAATGTATACCAAATGGAAGTATTTTTTCACAAATCTCTCTAGGTAATGTAGATTTGATTATTTGTCTTTGCTAACCTACTTAAAGTGTATGTTAATAACTTGTTACTTTACATAATTATGTTAATAACTACCATATATTTTGTTACTTTACATATGTTAATAACTACCATATATTTTGTTACTTTACATTATGTTAACAACTACGATATAATTTTGTCACTGTGCTTAAAGAAAAAAAGAAAGAAAACAACTCCATGTGGGGATGCATTGTGTCTTGTTACAGAGTGCATAATAGTGTTCGCTCCTGTTTGTGCGTAATGTATCCACTCCTCATCGGAAACCCCTGTCTTGGATGGTGTGCATTAGTATTAAGAAAACCCTCAAACAAGGAAACAATTGAAAATCACTTTCCCAAAATGCTTTCCATAAGACCCACTCATTGAATAGGGGCCTACTGAAGTAAACTTAACCAATGTAAAAACTAGCCACTACTTTGGTCCACCCGCAATTAAAAGTTCATCACCATTATTGATTTTTGTCAGAACAATGTTTAACTGCGGGTCGATCAAAGTAGTAGCTAGTTTCTTTAATCGGGTTTATTTTGGCACCTAAAAAATGAGCTTAGGCCTACTTCAGTGAAAGCCTGAAAATCTTAAATGTTGTATTAGACCATGGATACTTTATGATTAGACATATTCAGTGGTGGCGCTACAGGGCGGCATTTGCCACCGCCCCCCTCTAGGCCTACCCCCGAAATTTTTCTTCCCCTCCCGCCCCCAGAAGAAAATAACAAACGCCAAAAAATCCAAAATGAGAAAAAATGACGATTTTTTTTTTCAATTTGCTAGACAAATAGGTCAAATTCGAGGATTTTTTGAGAGGGTCACCTCCTGAACCCCAAAATTTCCCCCTAAAAACTTTGCTCCCCCCCCCCACTTCCCCCTAAAATTTTGGTGCTGGCGCCGCCACTGGACATAGGCCTATTGGCTACCCTAAGTTTGCGAATGGGTGAGTTCTTGGTGACAGCTCCATACAGTTCGCTAGTTCGCTAGTCAGAACACGTAGGGCCTATTCCATTCGCTAGTCCGATAGCTATAAAAGTTCAGTTGCTAATCCAAATCTGAAATAGGCTAATCTGTCATCTCGCTCTAAACACTATGACTAAGCTATAGAGCCTAATCACTAGTCTGATATTTAAAAAAAATATTAAATAAGCTTCGCTAGTTTGAATCTGTATTGTAGCCGTAAACACTTAGCTCTAACCTAACATAAGTCACCCTTTGGCGTAACACTAAAATTCTAACCAGGAAGAGCATCCCAAACCATAACCAAAGGGCCTACTATCCTAAAGCTAAGAACCACGGACCCGCCTCCTTTTTTCCAACTTCAAGTAGCAAACCTTATTTATTATTCGGACTAGCAAGCTTTGATATTTAAATTCGGACTTGCGAAACGGAATAGAAAGAAGAAAAGAACTAGGGTTCATTGTGCTCACAAGTGAGCACATGTGCATTTGGCAACGAATTGGCCTTGACCTTTATTTGACCTTTGGCCCCTCAACGGTAGATTGCACATCGGGTCACTGTGGAAACGTTTTTGGTAACATTTATTGTTGACCTCTGTTTTCAGGTCAAAAGTCATACGTGGGTCAAGGTCATTCATTCAACATGTCAGGTCAAGGTCAAGGTTAATTAATTCGGACTAGGTTTGGATCAAATCCATTGAGTCTGGAGTGAGATCAAACTTTTAACACAAATGACCCCTCAATGACCTTTGACCTTGAAGCCATATAGGAAACTTAGTAGCCACTTACCCACTTGTGCTTCCCACAAGGTTTGTGGCAAAAAAAAAAAATGTCGTGAAATCACATTTTGGCCATATCAAGTAGGTCAAAGGTCAAATTAGGGTCATGGTCACACAACATTAATGGGGTGGTCAGTGATTATTGTGACCAAGCCTGGTCAAAATCCGATGTAGTATACGGGTGCTAGACTCATTTTGAAATGTTGCCAGAAAGAAGAAAAAATGACCTTTGACCCCTTATTTGTGTACATCCTATATGAAGCATGGGTAGGGGATTCTTCTAAAATATTTTGGTGGAAATCGGCTTAATCGTCTAGAAGCCTTAGTATTTTTGTGTGTTTTTAATCACATTTTCAACTATATAATCAAGGTCAAAGGTCAAATTGGGGTACAAACCATAAATGGGAGTGGTCAGTGGTCATTCTGACCAAGTTTGGTTAAAATCCAACTTAGTATGTGGATGTTATAGCGATTTGAAATGTTGCCAGAAGAAAGAAATGCGGGTGAAAGAAAGCATTTGGCAACATTTGTTGCCAAATGCAAAAAGGAGCAAAAGACAACCGAGACGAGAGCAAATATCCCCTACTGCGAATTATATGACCAGCTATTTACACCGCCATCAAAGAAGACCAAATAATACCGCATCATATACCTCACAGATTCTGCAAAATGGCTAACGTGTTTTATAAGTCTGAAACACGCGAATAAGGTAGCTTATTTTGTTTTGATAGGCCATTTTCACGTGTGTTTCAGTGGGAGCATTATTTAGTTGTGTGCGCACTGTACGTAGCCTCCGTCGCAGGCTACTCGTGTTTTTATCACACTCATAGTTTGAGAAAAGCGAAAACGCACCGCCTGCAAAAGAGGCTACACTAAACTAGGATACGGGCTGTGGTTTAAAAAGTAGTTCCAGCAATCCCGATTATTTTATTCATTGAAGCTTTGCTGTGCTTTGCGGCATTGATGAAAAGCTGGAATTCCATGGACTATTTCACGGACTATTTATCACGTAGGGAGATAAGGGTAATTGTGGAGTTAATAATTTATTATGAACTTTTGATAACATTTCAACGTGACGCGACGTGACGTGACGTGACGTGACGTGACGTGACGTGACGCGTGTGTTAGACAAAAGCCATTATTCCTATTGTACTAAATTTGAAAAGAAACCACTTGAAACCACTCCACTCACTCACTCGATGATACCAACCGGCCATATGAACCAGGGTGTGACGACTGACCTCATTACTGTGTATATTTTAGAACCGGACGGAACTGCCCGGAACCGGCGGCAACCGGCGGTCGAGTTTTGATTTCATCCCTTACTTTTATTTCCATTTTATTTTCAATATTGGGGCCAGTTTGACTTTTAAGCCTTCCAAATTAGCCCAAATTCGGCACATTTGCAGTACATGCAATCATAAGAAAATGGTCAACTTTGGGCTTGTCGTTTTGTATGAAGTCAACCTATACAATTACTGGGACTTAGCAAAGTTGTAATTTAAGACTAGTAGTTATATAAAAGTGATGTTTTATAAATTTTGAAGGTGGACCACATCGACTTTGGGCCCCTTGAAAATGTTGAATTTGCAATAAATTTCATCTTTGTGAGGGCGCTGTTCGAAATGTAAATGAGTTGTGACCTCAATTTTTTGGATATGCATTGTATTTATCCTATATATAGCATCAGTGATAACAAAAAATAATTAATCTGAAAAAAAATGTGAATTTAGGGGGGCTAAACTTGCCAGTTTACAAAACATTAAATTTTTTCTTGCATATTTAATGACCCCGTGACACAACCCGCAATTACAGAAATTTTTTATTTTTTTATTTTTTGACAAATTGGGCATGTAGTTAGTGTGTATACAAAGTTTCAGACCTCTCTCTCTCTTTATAAAGAAGGCACAGACTCCCAAAGATGAAATTTATTTAAAGGGCAACTTTTGGGTCCAAATTTAGACCCCCCTACTGCCACTTTAAATGGCTGCTACAGAAAATCCGTAAGAGCTACAGACCTCAAATTTGCAGGTTTTTAATATTTTTACATGTACAACATATGACTAAAATATAAAGCAAATCTGAGGGGGTCAGGTGGGGCGACTCCTTGATTTCATATGGAGTGACCCAAATGCACATCGGTTACCTCGACAATATGCAGGACAAAACCAAGGACCAGACCCAGTTATCGTTCGCTTTGTCCATATGATGGACAGAGACTGGTTCTTGACTCAAGCTAAGAAACGTCCCTTCAACAAGGAGAAAAAGCCAGTAATGGTATACACAGATCTACCGCAACATCTGAAAAGGCAGAGGGGGAAAGCGGCGCAGGCGGCTAAAGACATAAGAAAAGGTGGACAGAGGCAAACAAGAATCCGATGTGTTGGGACAAGCATAGTTTTGGAATTTCGAGCAAAACCGACAAACAAGGGAGATGCACCAGGCAAATGGACCCAGAGTGCCTTTTGATTTAAACCAAAGGACCTTATATTTTATGTTATATAAAATGAGAAATCAGACTTTTTAAAGACTTTTCATGTTAGGTTTAAAATTTATGGTATTGGAAGTGAAAAGTGAAAGTTGAAGGTTTTTGGGGAGTGTAATTTAAGTGCTCTATGTAAACAAAAAGTAACGGCAAACAAACAAAAGCGACAAATTGATAACAATCTTTGATCAATGTTATTTAGATGTGCCGGGTGGACATGTAGCTTTTTGGTTTGTCTTCACTTTTGATAGCAGTGTGCCTACATTGGAAATCGATCAGTATCAGATTTAAGCCACTTTCTGAGTAGGCCTATAAACGTAACATGCATTTTTGGAAAAAATACTGATATTTCTGTATCTGTGCTACACATATCTTTCATTTCAAGAATTCACAGACTGATTTTCCCTGATGAAGTGTTTTTGAATGATATGGAAAAAAGTTTTTCCCCGTCTAGAAAATATTGAGAAATATACTTGCTTATTATGTTTCTGTTCACAAATTATATTGATTCAAAAAGTAAACGAATATATGCAACCTTCAAGTTGAAGACTATAAAATAAATTGAAATTTAAAATTATCTAAAGTGAAACTGGAAAACTGTTTTTGGAGATAAATATCATTTTCGGTTAAACATGTTGGTTTTAACTATTTTGTGCTGGTCGTGGGTGAAAAAATTATTTCAGATTATTATTTTATTTCCTTTCATGCACTCGTGCATTGAGTGCAGGTTTTTGTGTGTATGTGTGTTTTGTTTTATTTATCACAGTGTATATTTTTGCATATTCTGTTTTGATAGGTGTCAACTTTTCATGATATATCTTTGCATGCTTAGAGATAAGACTGTACAAATAGTATTAAATACGAGTTTGAATATGATAATTTGTAATTATGGGTATACGGTTAATGATGTTAAGATTTTGTCAATGAACTGTCGGGGTTTAAATGGTAAACAAAAGAAGTAGGATGTTTTACATTATATTCGTAGTCTGCAAACAATATTAATACCATTGATAATTAGTAAGTATGGGTACGGTTAATGATGTCAAGATTATATCAATGAATTGTCGGGGTTTAAATGGTAAACAAAAAAGGAGGGATGTTTTACATTATATACGTAGTAAATCCGCTTCAATTGTTTGTTTGCAAGACGTTCACTTTGATAAAAATATTGAATGTATGGTAAAAGCAGAATGGGGTGGTGAAGCTTTTTTTAGCTCTTTTACCTCCAATGCAAGAGGAGTAGCCATTTTTCTTAGCAATAAATTAGATTATAAAGTCCACAACACTCGACTCGTGCAGACGAAGAAGGAAATTGGTTAGCTGTAGATATATCTATTAATGATATTCGTGTGACACTCTTTTCGATTTATGGTCCAAATGAAGATAAACCGGATTTTTATAATGAAATTAAAAGACATGTAGAAGAAATAAATAATGCACACTGCATTTTGTGTGGAGATTGAATTTGGTTCAGGATCCAAAACTGGATACCTCAAATTATATTCGAATAAATAACCCAAAAGCGAGAAAAGTAGTTTTGGATATGAAAGATCATTTTGGACTGATAGATCCATGGAGACTTCACAATCAAAATATTCGTAGATACACCTGGCGTCAGCCAACCCCTTTAAAACAATACAGACTGGACTTTTTTCTTATATCAGAAGAGCTTACAACTTATTATTTAAATTCAGAGATTGAACCTGGATATCGAACAGATCACTCTCTTACTAGTCTTTCGCTTGACATGTCATCTATCAAATATGGAAAAGGATTTTGGAAATTTAACAATTTACTGTTAAGAGATCTCGAGTTTTCGGCTAGGGTAAAAGAAAAAAAATTAAGGAAGTTAAAATTCAATATGCTGCTTCACCGTATAACTTAAATAGTATAAGTCAAATTCCCCAAGTGAACTTGAGCTGACTATAAATGATCAATTATTTATGGAAGTATTACTTATGGAAATTAGGGGGGAAACAATTAAATATGCTTCAGAAAGGAATAAAAGGAAAAAAGCAAGGAAAAGTCACTAGAAAATGATATAAATAAGTTAGAAGAAGAGCTCGCTAGGTCAAATGATCCTGTTGTTCTTGAAAATATTGATATCAAAAAGTTGGAGTTAGAAGAAAAAAAAAAAAAAAAAATGGAGGGAGTTATGATGAGATCAAAAGCAAGATGGGTAGAACACGGAGAAAAACCGTCAAAGTATTTTCTGAACTTAGAAAAAAGAAATCATGTTAATAAGGCAATTGCCCACTTACAAAACCCAAACGGTGATAATATAAATAATCAAGAACAAATAATGGAAGAAATTCTGAAGTTTTATTCAACATTATATGCATCTAAAGATAATGATTTAAATTTGGAGGAATTTGAACAACATTTATCTAGATCAGATTTTCCGCTGTTAACTGATGATCAGCTCCAAAAACTTGAGGGCGTCTGACTTATCAAGAGCTATTATTTGCTATTAAAAAATGCCAAATAACAAAAGTCCTGGTTCCGATGGATTCACTTCTGAATTTTGGAAGTTCTTTTTTCATTTATTTAGGTGAGTTTCTATTACGTTCTCTTAATTACGCTTATGAATCAGGGGAGCTGTCAGTGACACAGAGATTGGGAATTATTACACTCCTTCCAAAAGGAAATAAGCCAAAACAGTTTTTAAAAAATTGGCGGCCAATTAGTCTCTTAAATATAACTTATAAATTAGCTTCTTCATGTATTGCTGAAAGATTGAAACATATCCTACCGAATTTAATAAATGATGACCAAAAAGGCTTTATGAAGGGCGGTATATTGGGGAAAATATAAGGTTACTGTATGATTTAATTCTGTATACCGAGTTACACGACAAGCCAGGTATGTTACTCTTAATAGATTTTGAAAAGGCTTTTGATTCTGTTTCTCACAAATTTATATTTAAAACATTAGATTTTCTCAATTTTGGAACTTCTTTTAAAAAATGGATTAAACTCTTCTACAACAATAGTCAATCTTCAGTTCTGGTAAATGGCAACGCTTCAAAACAATTTAATTTGGGTCGAGGCTGTAGACAGGGTGACCCTTTATCCCCGTACATCTTTTTAATCTGTGCGGAGATTTTGGGCGGTCTTATTAGAAAAAATAATTATATTACTGGTATTGAAGTCGAAAATGTTCATTGTAAAATTTCTCAATATGCTGATGATTCCACAGTTATTTTAAATGGAAGCGATGAGAGTTTGGTACAAACATTGAATACTTTGGATTTGTTTGAGAGATTATCCGGTTTGAAAATAAATGAAGACAAAACCAATGTTGTTTACATCGGTTCACTTCGAGGTAAAAATCCAAACCCCGAACTAACAAACAAAAAAAATTGAATTGGGTGAAAAATGGTAAATTTTCTGTTCTGGGTGTTGATTTTTCAACAAATTTAATGGACATGCCAGAGATTAAAGGGCATTTCGTGATCCACAGCCTCATCCCCCACTTTTCTCAAAAAAAAGTTGAGATTTTTATATCACTGGAAACCTCTGGCTACATAATGTTTATGTACAAAATATTTCTTGCAGATTAATTCGTTTTGCAAAGATATCGTGAAATTTGAATTTCGTTCTGGTGCACCAGAACGAAATTACAACGCATTGTCTATGGAGCAGTGTAATACACATAATCATGCATAACTCGCAAACGCAAAATCGGAATCAACTGAAATTTTGGGAATAAGCTTTTTTCGTGGATATGTACTGAAAAATGTCATAAAAAGAGGATGCTAGGATCACGAAATCCTCCTTTAACTACGAAAAAATTATGGAGTCGGTGACAGGTTTAATAAAACACTGGTCTAAAAGAAATATAACTGTATTGGGAAGAATAACTGTTGTTAAATCTATTTTGATGCCAAAGTTTAACCACCTTGTTCTTTCTATTCCAAATCCATCTAAAGAATTTATCAAGGCCCTGCAAAAGCAATTTTATGATTTTATTTGGAGGGGAAAGAGAGATAAAATAAGTAGAGATCAATTGTCAAATGATTACTCTGATGGTGGTTTAAGATTGGTAAAAGTAGATTTGTTTTTGAAGCACTTAAAAGTACTTGGATCAGACGAATTGCAAATGGTAATATTGATGAAAAAGGATTGATGTTTTTTAATAAGCTTACCGGCATGAACATTGATGATCTGGAAAAAGGAGCAAATCATACTTTAACAGTTGCGAAAAGGATACAAAATATTTTCTGGAAAGAGGTTCTTTTATCGTGGTCTCATATAAAAAAGAATCATACTCCTCAAAAACTTGATGACGTTTTAAAATCATGTTTGTGGGACAACGAGCTTTTCAAAATTGGTGGAAAAGAAATTAATTACAAGAAATGGCGCACATCGGGGATTTGTTTCATTTCGGATCTGGTTCATGCCGATAGTAGTCGTTTTCTTTTCTTGAATGAAATTGAAGCTAAATATGATTTGAAAATGAATCCTTTAGAATATAATGGTGTACTTCGTGCAATTAAAAGCAATTTTAAGCATATATATTCCAGGCAAATATTCAAATGTACCCGATCCCAAAACCTTTTATTCCTTTTCATTTGAGTCTGATCCTTCAGGATAAAAAAGGTTGCAAATCACTTTGTAATCAACTAATGAATATAAAGGTTCCAAAAGCAAAACAAAATTGGAGCGAAAAATTGGGCTTCCCTTTTCAAGATGATGAATGGAAGATGCACTGTTTGATACCTTTTAAATGCACAATAGACGTAAAATTGCGGTGGTTTCAGTATAGAATTCTAAATAGAATCTTAACCACCAATACCTTCATGTATAAAATCAACCAAAGAAATAACAATTTGTGCACATTTTGTAATGAGGAATCTGAAACAATTAAGCATATCTTCACAGAATGTAAAAAGGTGAAACCAATTTGGGTTCAGCTACAAACCTGGTTTTTACAAAAGTTGGTATTCCTGTTACCTTAAATCAAAACCATATTCTTTTTGGAACAGACATAAAAATGAGTAATCATGCTGTAAATTTGATTATTATCTTAACCAAATTTTATATTTATAGAAGAAGATGTCAAAATTCGTCACTCTCCTTTTTACCTCTTCAAAAAGAAATTGAAAATTATCACATTCTGGAAAGATTTATTTATTTAAAAGACTTAAATTACCAAATATATCAACGTAAATGGCAGGTTTGGAGGGGCCTATTTAATTAATGCATGCGATGATTTTTATCTACACTATTATATTTGAGAATTGTGCTGTGATAAATTGTTCTGTCTATTTGTTTTGTATTGTTGTTGTTTTGTGTTGTATTAAAAACCCGGTAGAGTAAGATATGTAATATGTTTAAGGAATGAAAATTTGATTTGCCGGAGAAAAAAAAAAATAATAAAAAAATAAATAAATAAATAAATAAATAAATAAAAAATAAAAAAATAAAAATATTTGAGACTAATTAGGCAGTTTTTCGATGATATCTTCGGAAATACACTGAGTTGGAACTTCTAATTTCAATATGTTTATGAGAAAAATAGGGTCTTTCACTTGAAATCAGTATATTACATGACCATGATGATTATCATTAATAAAAACACCGTAGACTACCAATATCACACTGTACACATATCGGGAATTTCATTCGGCCTAACAGTCCTCGAAGTAAGGACTAAAAAAATTGTTTGATTGGCGCATCATAAAAAAAAAAAAATTAGGGTAGGTCGGTCGGATTTTTTTTATTTTTTTATTTTTTTACACACATTTTAAGTTGAAAATCGCTAATTTTTCTCCTTTTTTTTAATTTTAATATTTTTTTTAATCCATTTTTTGCAAAAACAATATGATAATAATTATTTTAAACAACAACCAAAAAAATGACTCTCCCAGACGGGGAATTGAACCCCGGTCTCCCGCGTGACAGGCGGGGATACTCACCACTATACTATCTAGGATTTGTCGGAGGCACAGTCGAAATTTTAACGTATAGAAATTTTAATGTAGACCTATGCAAATTTCCACATGGTAAAAGCTCCGAAAATAAATAAGAGAGATTAATTCTTTGCCTTTTTTTTAAAAGAAATTGCCTAGAATTATTATATTTAATTATGGTATAGGGCCCAACCTACCAGAAAAACAAAATAAAACAGGCCTGCTCCGTTTTGGAATAAGCTGAGTAATGATGTAAGAAGTTCAACAAATGTGCAGACTTTCAAGCTAAGATTCAAGTCTTAAAATTTGAGCATGTACTTGTTAATGATGTGTTTTTATATTACTTTGAAAATTGTATACATTTCTGTATTTTAATTTTGTATCTAATAGTTGTATATTTTATATAAATTGCATGTTGATAATGATGTATTGCAGGGCCCCATGTTAGACCAGCAATTAGCTGAATTGGGCTACCCTGGATAAATATGAATAAAATAATTAAAATAAATACATTTTTTCAGGTATCGTTGTGTATGCAAAAGCTGACCAAATAAGGGTATTCCACCATTTTTCAAAAAAAATCAAACAAAATATTCGGTCTAACAGTCCTCGAAAGGCCTAAAACAATTGTTTGATTGGCGTAACATGAAAAAAAGTAGGGTAGGTCGGTCAGATTAAAAAAAAAAATTTTACACACACATTTTAAAGGTGGGTAACCTGATTGACAATCTCATCCCCCACTTTATCTCATGCTGATTTTGGTATCAGATGAAAGCTCATATTTTTCTCATAAACATATTGAAATTTGGCGTTCCAAAGAGATATATTTCGAAGAAATCATCAAAAACTGCCGAATATATGGTATACTATATTTGAGACTAATTAGGCAGTTTTTCGATGATATCTTCAGAAATACACTGAGTTGGAACTTCTAATTTCAATATGTTTATGAGAAAAATAGGGCCTTTCACTTGAAATCAGTATATTACATGATCATGATGATTATCATTTATAAAAACACCGTAGACTACCAATATCCATTTTTTGCAAAAACAATATGATAATATTTTAAACAACAACCAAAAATGACTCTCCCAGACGGGGAATTGAACCCCGGTCTCCCGCGTGACAGGCGGGGATACTCACCACTATACTATCTAGGATTTGTCGGAGTAAAAGGCGAAATTTTAACGTATAGAAATTTCAATGTAGACCTATGCAAATTTTCACATGGTAAAAGCTACAAAAATAAATAAGAAAGATTAATTCTTTGTGGTTTTTTTTTTAATGAAATTGCCTAGAATTATTATATTTAATTATGGTATAGGGCCCTACCTACCAGAAAAACAAAATTAAACAGGCCTGCTCCGTTTTGGAATAAGCTGAGTAATGATGTAAGAAGTTCAACAAATGTGCAAACTTTCAAGCTAAGATTCAAGTCTTAAAATTTGAGCATGTACTTGTTAATGATGTGTTTTTATATTACTTTGAAAATTGCATACATTTCTGTATTTTAATTTTGTATCTAATAGTTGTATATTTTATATAAATTGCATGTTGATAATGATGTATTGCAGGGCCCCGTGTTAGACCAGCTATTAGCTGAATTGGGCTACCCTGGATAAATATGAATAAAATAAATACATTTTTTCAGGTATTGTTGTGTATGCAAAAGCTGACCAAATAGGGGATTTCCGCCATTTTTCAAAAAAATAAAACAAAATATTCGGCCTAACAGTCCTCGAAAGGCCTAAAACAATTGTTTGATTGAGGTAACATGAAAAATCATATTTTTCTCATAAACATTTTGAAATTTGGCGTTCCAAAGCGGTATATTTCCAAAGAAATCATCAAAAAAACTGCCGAATATATGGTATACCATATTTGAGACTAATTAGGCAGTTTTTCGATGACATCTTCGGAAATACACTGAGTTTGAACTTCTAATTTCAATATGTTTATGAGAAAAAATAGGGCCTTTCACTTGAAATCAGTATTTTACATGATCATGATGATTATCATTAATAAAAACACCGTAGACTACCAATATCACACTGTATAAATATCGGGAATTCCATTCGGCCTAACAGTCCTCGAAGTAAGGACTAAAAAAATTGTTTGATTGGCGCAACATAAAAAAAATTAGGGTAGGTCGGTCGGATTTTTTTTTTTACATTTTTTTACACACATTTTAAGTTGAAAATCGCTAATTTTTCTCCTTTTTTTTAAATTTTAATATTTTTTAATATTTTAAACAACAACCAAAAAATGACTCTCCCAGACGGGGAATTGAACCCCGGTCTCCCGCGTGACAGGCGGGGATACTCACCACTATACTATCTAGGATTTGTCGGAGGCGAAATTTTAACGTATAGAAATTTCAATGTAGACCTATGCAAATTTTCACATGGTAAAAGCTACAAAAATAAATAAGAGAGATTAATTCTTTGTCTTTTTTTTAAATGAAATTGCCTAGAATTATTATATTTAATTATGGTATAGGGCCCTACCTACCAGAAAAACAAAATAAAACAGGCCTGCTCCGTTTTGGAATAAGCTGAGTAATGATGTAAGAAGTCCAACAAATGTGCAAACTTTCAAGCTAAGATTCAAGTCTTAAAATTTGAGCATGTACTTGTTAAAGATGTGTTTTTATATTACTTTGAAAATTGTATACATTTCTGTATTTTAATTTTGTATCTAATAGTTGTATATTTTATATAAATTGCATGTTCATAATTGTTGCCTTTTAATGTTATGTATAATTATGTATTGTAGGGCCCAATGTTAGACCAGCTATTACCTGAATTAGGCTACCCTGGATAAATATGAATAAAATAAATAAAATAAATACATTTTTTCAGGTATCGTTGTATATGCGAAAGCTGACCAAATAGGGGTTTTCCACCATTTTTCAAAAAAAATAATTAAAAAAATATTCGGCCTAACAGTCCTCGAAAGGCCTAAAAAATTGTTTGATTGGCGTAACATGAAAAAAAGTAGGGTAGGTCGGTCGGATTTAAAAACAACATTTTACACACATTTAAAAGGTGGGTAACCTGCTTGACAATCTCATCCCCCCACTTTATCTCATCAAAATGCTGATTTTGGTATCAGATGAAAGCTCATATTTTTTTATAAACATATTGAAATTTGGCGTTCCAAAGGGGTATATTTCGAAGAAATCATCAAAAACTGCCGAATATATGGTATACCATATTTGAGACTAATTAGGCAGTTTTTCGATGATATCTTCAGAAATACACTGAGTTGGAACTTCTAATTTCAATATGTTTATGAGAAAAATAGGGCCTTTCACTTGAAATCAGTATATTACATGATCATGATGATTATCATTTATAAAAACACCGTAGACTACCAATATCCATTTTTTTGCAAAAACAATATGATAATATTTTAAACAACCAAAAATGACTCTCCCAGACGGGGAATTGAACCCCGGTCTCCCGCGTGACAGGCGGGGATACTCACCACTATACTATCTAGGATTTGTCGGAGGCGAAATTTTAACGTATAGAAATTTCAATGTAGACCTATGCAAATTTTCACATGGTAAAAGCTACAAAAATAAATAAGAGAGATTAATTCTTTGTCTTTTTTTTAAATGAAATTGCCTAGAATTATTATATTTAATTATGGTATAGGGCCCTACCTACCAGAAAAACAAAATAAAACAGGCCTGCTCCGTTTTGGAATAAGCTGAGTAATGATGTAAGAAGTTCAACAAATGTGCAAACTTTCAAGCTAAGATTCAAGTCTTAAAATTTGAGCATGTACTTGTTAAAGATGTGTTTTTATATTACTTTGAAAATTGTATACATTTCTGTATTTTAATTTTGTATCTAATAGTTGTATATTTTATATAAATTGCATGTTCATAATTGTTGCCTTTTAATGTTATGTATAATTATGTATTGTAGGGCCCAATGTTAGACCAGCTATTACCTGAATTAGGCTACCCTGGATAAATATGAATAAAATAAATAAAATAAATACATTTTTTCAGGTATCGTTGTATATGCGAAAGCTGACCAAATAGGGGTTTTCCACCATTTTTCAAAAAAAAAAAAAAAAAATATTCGGCCTAACAGTCCTCGAAAGGCCTAAAAAATTGTTTGATTGGCGTAACATGAAAAAAAGTAGGGTAGGTCGGTCGGATTTAAAAACAACATTTTACACACATTTTAAAGGTGGGTAACCTGCTTGACAATCTCATCCCCCACTTTATCTCATCAAAATGCTGATTTTGGTATCAGATGAAAGCTCATATTTTTCTTATAAACATATTGAAATTTGGCGTTCCAAAGGGGTATATTTCCGAAGAAATCATCAAAAAACTGCCGAATTATGGTATACCATATTTGAGACTAATTAGGTAGTTTTTCGATGATATCTTCGGAAATACACTGAGTTGGAACTTCTAATTTCAATATGTTTATGAGACAAATAGGGTCTTTCACTTGAAATCAGTATATTACATGACCATGATGATTATCATTAATAAAAACACCGTAGACTACCAATATCACACAAATCTGTACAAATATCGGGAATTTCATTCGGCCTAACAGTCCTCGAAGTAAGGACTAAAACAATTGTTTGATTGGCGCATCATAAAAAAAAATTAGGGTAGGTCGGTCGGATTTTTTTGATTTTTTGATTTTTTTACACACATTTTAAGTTGAAAATCGCTAATTTTTCTCCTTTTTTTAAATTTTAATATTTTTTTAATCCATTTTTGCAAAAACAATATGATAATAATTATTTTAAACAACAACCAAAAAATGACTCTCCCAGACGGGGATTGAACCCCGGTCTCCCGCGTGACAGGCGGGGATACTCACCACTATACTATCTAGGATTTGTCGGAGGCACAGTCGAAATTTTAACGTATAGAAATTTTAATGTAGACCTATGCAAATTTCCACATGGTAAAAGCTCCGAAAATAAATAAGAGAGATTAATTCTTTGCCTTTTTTTTTTAATGAAATTGCCTAGAATTATTATATTTAATTATGGTATAGGGCCCAACCTACCAGAAAAACAAAATAAAACAGGCCTGCTCCGTTTTGGAATAAGCTGAGTAATGATGTAAGAAGTTCAACAAATGTGCAGGCTTTCAAGCTAAGGTTCAAGTCTTAAAATTTGAGCATGTACTTGTTAATGATGTGTTTTATATTACTTTGAAAATT
Organism: Amphiura filiformis; assembly: GCF_039555335.1. Lineage (NCBI taxonomy): Eukaryota > Metazoa > Echinodermata > Ophiuroidea > Amphilepidida > Amphiuridae > Amphiura > Amphiura filiformis. Next base: position 13,754,959 of record NC_092634.1, read on the forward strand.
GTATACATTTCTGTATTTTAATTTTGTGTCTAATAGTTGTATATTTTATATAAATTGCATGTTGATAATGATGTATTGCAGGGCCCCATGTTAGACCAGCTATTAGCTGAATTGGGCTACCCTGGATAAATATGAATAAAATAATTAAAATAAATACATTTTTTTTTTATCGTTGTGTATGCAAAAGCTGACCAAATAAGGGTTTTCCACCATTTTTCAAAAAAAATAAAACAAAATATTCGGCCTAACAGTCCTCGAAAGGCCTAAAACAATTGTTTGATTGGCGTAACATGAAAAAAAGTAGGGTAGGTCGGTCAGATTAAAAAAAAAAAATTTTACACACATTTTAAAGGTGGGTAACCTGATTGACAATCTCATCCCCCACTTTATCTCATGCTGATTTTGGTATCAGATGAAAGCTCATATTTTTCTCATAAACATATTGAAATTTGGCGTTCCAAAGAGATATATTTCGAAGAAATCATCAAAAACTGCCGAATATATGGTATACTATATTTGAGACTAATTAGGCAGTTTTTCGATGATATCTTCAGAAATACACTGAGTTGGAACTTCTAATTTCAATATGTTTATGAGAAAAATAGGGCCTTTCACTTGAAATCAGTATATTATATGATCATGATGATTATCATTTATAAAAACACCGTAGACTACCAATATCCATTTTTTGCAAAAACAATATGATAATATTTTAAACAACAACCAAAAAATGACTCTCCCAGACGGGGAATTGAACCCCGGTCTCCCGCGTGACAGGCGGGGATACTCACCACTATACTATCTAGGATTTGTCGGAGTCAAAGGCGAAATTTTAACGTATAGAAATTTCAATGTAGACCTATGCAAATTTTCACATGGTAAAAGCTACAAAAATAAATAAGAAAGATTAATTCTTTGTGGTTTTTTTTTTAATGAAATTGCCTAGAATTATTATATTTAATTATGGTATAGGGCCCTACCTACCAGAAAAACAAAATTAAACAGGCCTGCTCCGTTTTGGAATAAGCTGAGTAATGATGTAAGAAGTTCAACAAATGTGCAAACTTTCAAGCTAAGATTCAAGTCTTAAAATTTGAGCATGTACTTGTTAATGATGTGTTTTTATATTACTTTGAAAATTGCATACATTTCTGTATTTTAATTTTGTATCTAATAGTTGTATATTTTATATAAATTGCATGTTGATAATGATGTATTGCAGGGCCCCGTGTTAGACCAGCTATTAGCTGAATTGGGCTACCCTGGATAAATATGAATAAAATAAATACATTTTTTCAGGTATTGTTGTGTATGCAAAAGCTGACCAAATAGGGGATTTCCGCCATTTTTCAAAAAAAATAAAACAAAATATTCGGCCTAACAGTCCTCGAAAGGCCTAAAACAATTGTTTGATTGAGGTAACATGAAAAATCATATTTTTCTCATAAACATTTTGAAATTTGGCGTTCTAAAGCGGTATATTTCAAAGAAATCATCAAAAAACTGCCGAATATATGGTATACCATATTTGAGACTAATTAGGCAGTTTTTCGATGACATCTTCGGAAATACACTGAGTTTGAACTTCTAATTTCAATATGTTTATGAGAAAAAATAGGGCCTTTCACTTGAAATCAGTATTTTACATGATCATGATGATTATCATTAATAAAAACACCGTAGACTACCAATATCACACTGTATAAATATCGGGAATTCCATTCGGCCTAACAGTCCTCGAAGTAAGGACTAAAAAAATTGTTTGATTGGCGCAACATAAAAAAAATTAGGGTAGGTCGGTCGGATTTTTTTTTTACATTTTTTTACACACATTTTAAGTTGAAAATCGCTAATTTTTCTCCTTTTTTTTAAATTTTAATATTTTTTAATATTTTAAACAACAACCAAAAAATGACTCTCCCAGACGGGGAATTGAACCCCGGTCTCCCGCGTGACAGGCGGGGATACTCACCACTATACTATCTAGGATTTGTCGGAGGCGAAATTTTAACGTATAGAAATTTCAATGTAGACCTATGCAAATTTTCACATGGTAAAAGCTACAAAAATAAATAAGAGAGATTAATTCTTTGTCTTTTTTTTAAATGAAATTGCCTAGAATTATTATATTTAATTATGGTATAGGGCCCTACCTACCAGAAAAACAAAATAAAACAGGCCTGCTCCGTTTTGGAATAAGCTGAGTAATGATGTAAGAAGTTCAACAAATGTGCAAACTTTCAAGCTAAGATTCAAGTCTTAAAATTTGAGCATGTACTTGTTAAAGATGTGTTTTATATTACTTTGAAAATTGTATACATTTCTGTATTTTAATTTTGTATCTAATAGTTGTATATTTTATATAAATTGCATGTTCATAATTGTTGCCTTTTAATGTTATGTATAATTATGTATTGTAGGGCCCAATGTTAGACCAGCTATTACCTGAATTAGGCTACCCTGGATAAATATGAATAAAATAAATAAAATAAATACATTTTTTCAGGTATCGTTGTATATGCGAAAGCTGACCAAATAGGGGTTTTCCACCATTTTTCAAAAAAAAAATTTAAAAAAATATTCGGCCTAACAGTCCTCGAAAGGCCTAAAAATTGTTTGATTGGCGTAACATGAAAAAAAAAGTAGGGTAGGTCGGTCGGATTTAAAAACAACATTTTACACACATTTTAAAGGTGGGTAACCTGCTTGACAATCTCATCCCCCACTTTATCTCATCAAAATGCTGATTTTGGTATCAGATGAAAGCTCATATTTTTCTTATAAACATATTGAAATTTGGCGTTCCAAAGGGTATATTTCGAAGAAATCATCAAAAACTGCCGAATATATGGTATACCATATTTGAGACTAATTAAGCAGTTTTTTGATGATATCTTCAGAAATACACTGAGTTGGAACTTCTAATTTCAATATGTTTATGAGAAAAATAGGGCCTTTCACTTGAAATCAGTATATTACATGACCATGATGATTATCATTAATAAAAACACCGTAGACTACCAATATCACACAAATCTGTACAAATATCGGGAATTTCATTCGGCCTAACAGTCCTCGAAGTAAGGACTAAAACAATTGTTTGATTGGCGCATCATAAAAAAAAATTAGGGTAGGTCGGTCGGATTTTTTTGATTTTTTTATTTTTTTACACACATTTTAAGTTGAAAATCGCTAATTTTTCTCCTTTTTTTTTAATTTTAATATTTTTTTTAATCCATTTTTTGCAAAAACAATATGATAATAATTATTTTAAACAACAACCAAAAAAATGACTCTCCCAGACGGGGAATTGAACCCCGGTCTCCCGCGTGACAGGCGGGGATACTCACCACTATACTATCTAGGATTTGTCGGAGGCACAGTCGAAATTTTAACGTATAGAAATTTTAATGTAGACCTATGCAAATTTCCACATGGTAAAAGCTCCGAAAATAAATAAGAGAGATTAATTCTTTGCCTTTTTTTTTTAATGAAATTGCCTAGAATTATTATATTTAATTATGGTATAGGGCCCAACCTACCAGAAAAACAAAATAAAACAGGCCTGCTCCGTTTTGGAATAAGCTGAGTAATGATGTAAGAAGTTCAACAAATGTGCAGGCTTTCAAGCTAAGGTTCAAGTCTTAAAATTTGAGCATGTACTTGTTAATGATGTGTTTTTATATTACTTTGAAAATTGTATACATTTCTGTATTTTAATTTTGTGTCTAATAGTTGTATATTTTATATAAATTGCATGTTGATAATGATGTATTGCAGGGCCCCATGTTAGACCAGCTATTAGCTGAATTGGGCTACCCTGGATAAATATGAATAAAATAATTAAAATAAATACATTTTTTCAGGTATCGTTGTGTATGCAAAAGCTGACCAAATAAGGGTTTTCCACCATTTTTCAAAAAAAATAAAACAAAATATTCGGCTAACAGTCCTCGAAAGGCCTTTTACAATTGTTTGATTGGCGTAACATGAAAAAAAAGTAGGGTAGGTCGGTCAGATTAAAAAAAAAAAAAATTTTACACACATTTTAAAGGTGGGTAACCTGATTGACAATCTCATCCCCCACTTTATCTCATGCTGATTTTGGTATCAGATGAAAGCTCATATTTTTCTCATAAACATATTGAAATTTGGCGTTCCAAAGAGATATATTTCCGAAGAAATCATCAAAAAACTGCCGAATATATGGTATACTATATTTGAGACTAATTAGGCAGTTTTTCGATGATATCTTCAGAAATACACTGAGTTGGAACTTCTAATTTCAATATGTTTATGAGAAAAATAGGGCCTTTCACTTGAAATCAGTATATTATATGATCATGATGATTATCATTTATAAAAACACCGTAGACTACCAATATCCATTTTTTTTTTTTTTTTTATGATAATATTTTAAACAACAACCAAAAATGACTCTCCCAGACGGGGAATTGAACCCCGGTCTCCCGCGTGACAGCGGGGATACTCACCACTATACTATCTAGGATTTGTCGGAGTCAAAGGCGAAATTTTAACGTATAGAAATTTCAATGTAGACCTATGCAAATTTTCACATGGTAAAAGCTACAAAAATAAATAAGAAAGATTAATTCTTTGTCTTTTTTAAAATGAAATTGCCTAGAATTATTATATTTAATTATGGTATAGGGCCCTACCTACCAGAAAAACAAAATAAAACAGGCCTGCTCCGTTTTGGAATAAGCTGAGTAATGATGTAAGAAGTTCAACAAATGTGCAAACTTTCAAGCTAAGATTCAAGTCTTAAAATTTGAGCATGTACTTGTTAAAGATGTGTTTTATATTACTTTGAAAATTGTATACATTTCTGTATTTTAATTTTGTATCTAATAGTTGTATATTTTATATAAATTGCATGTTCATAATTGTTGCCTTTTAATGTTATGTATATGTATTGTAGGGCCCAATGTTAGACCAGCTATTACCCGAATTAGGCTACCCTGGATAAATATGAATAAAATAAATAAAATAAATAAAATTTTTCAGGTATCGTTGTATATGCGAAAGCTGACCAAATAGGGGTTTTCCACCATTTTTCAAAAAAAATGTTTTTAAATATTCGGCCTAACAGTCCTCGAAAGGCCTAAAAAATTGTTTGATTGGCGTAACATGAAAAAAAGGAGGGTAGGTCGGTCGGATTTAAAAACAAAATTTTACACACATTTTAAAGGTGGGTAACCTGCTTGACAATCTCATCCCCCACTTTATCTCATCAAAATGCTGATTTTGGTATCAGATGAAAGCTCATATTTTTCTTATAAACATATTGAAATTTGGCGTTCCAAAGGGGTATATTTCCGAAGAAATCATCAAAAAACTGCCGAATATATGGTATACCATATTTGAGACTAATTAGGCAGTTTTTCGATGATATCTTCAGAAATACACTGAGTTGGAACTTCTAATTTCAATATGTTTATGAGAAAAATAGGGCCGTTCACTTGAAATCAGTATATTACATGATCATGATGATTATCATTTATAAAAACACCGTAGACTACCAATATCCATTTTTTGCAAAAACAATATGATAATATTTTAAACAACAACCAAAAAATGACTCTCCCAGACGGGGAATTGAACCCCGGTCTCCCGCGTGACAGGCGGGGATACTCACCACTATACTATCTAGGATTTGTCGGAGGCGAAATTTTAACGTATAGAAATTTCAATGTAGACCTATGCAAATTTTCACATGGTAAAAGCTACAAAAATAAATAAGAGAGATTAATTCTTTGTCTTTTTTTAAAATGAAATTGCCTAGAATTATTATATTTAATTATGGTATAGGGCCCTACCTACCAGAAAAACAAAATAAAACAGGCCTGCTCCGTTTTGGAATAAGCTGAGTAATGATGTAAGAAGTTCAACAAATGTGCAAACTTTCAAGCTAAGATTCAAGTCTTAAAATTTGAGCATGTACTTGTTAAAGATGTGTTTTTATATTACTTTGAAAATTGTATACATTTCTGTATTTTAATTTTGTATCTAATAGTTGTATATTTTATATAAATTGCATGTTCATAATTGTTGCCTTTTAATGTTATGTATAATTATGTATTGTAGGGCCCAATGTTAGACCAGCTATTACCTGAATTAGGCTACCCTGGATAAATATGAATAAAATAAATAAAATAAATAAATTTTTTCAGGTATCGTTGTATATGCGAAAGCTGACCAAATAGGGGTTTTCCACCATTTTTCAAAAAAAAATTTAAAAAAATATTCGGCCTAACAGTCCTCGAAAGGCCTAAAAAATTGTTTGATTGGCGTAACATGAAAAAAAGTAGGGTAGGTCGGTCGGATTTAAAAACAACATTTTACACACATTTTAAAGGTGGGTAACCTGCTTGACAATCTCATCCCCCACTTTATCTCATCAAAATGCTGATTTTGGTATCAGATGAAAGCTCATATTTTTCTTATAAACATATTGAAATTTGGCGTTCCAAAGGGGTATATTTCCGAAGAAATCATCAAAAAACGGTCAAATTATGGTATACCATATTTGAGACTAATTAGGCAGTTTTTCGATGATATCTTCGGAAATACACTGAGTTGGAACTTCTAATTTCAATATGTTTATGAGAAAAATAGGGTCTTTCACTTGAAATCAGTATATTACATGACCATGATGATTATCATTAATAAAAACACCGTAGACTACCAATATCACACAAATCTGTACAAATATCGGGAATTTCATTCGGCCTAACAGTCCTCGAAGTAAGGACTAAAACAATTGTTTGATTGGCGCATCATAAAAAAAAATTAGGGTAGGTCGGTCGGATTTTTTTTATTTTTTTATTTTTTTACACACATTTTAAGTTGAAAATCGCTAATTTTTCTCCTTTTTTTAAATTTTAATATTTTTTTAATCCATTTTTGCAAAAACAATATGATAATAATTATTTTAAACAACAACCAAAAAAATGACTCTCCCAGACGGGGAATTGAACCCCGGTCTCCCGCGTGACAGGCGGGGATACTCACCACTATACTATCTAGGATTTGTCGGAGGCACAGTCGAAATTTTAACGTATAGAAATTTTAATGTAGACCTATGCAAATTTCCACATGGTAAAAGCTCCGAAAATAAATAAGAGAGATTAATTCTTTGCCTTTTTTTTAAATGAAATTGCCTAGAATTATTATATTTAATTATGGTATAGGGCCCAACCTACCAGAAAAACAAAATAAAACAGGCCTGCTCCGTTTTGGAATAAGCTGAGTAATGATGTAAGAAGTTCAACAAATGTGCAGGCTTTCAAGCTAAGGTTCAAGTCTTAAAATTTGAGCATGTACTTGTTAATGATGTGTTTTTATATTACTTTGAAAATTGTATACATTTCTGTATTTTAATTTTGTGTCTAATAGTTGTATATTTTATATAAATTGCATGTTGATAATGATGTATTGCAGGGCCCCATGTTAGACCAGCTATTAGCTGAATTGGGCTACCCTGGATAAATATGAATAAAATAATTAAAATAAATACATTTTTTCAGGTATCGTTGTGTATGCAAAAGCTGACCAAATAAGGGTTTTCCACCATTTTTTTAAAAAAATAAAACAAAATATTCGGCCTAACAGTCCTCGAAAGGCCTAAAACAATTGTTTGATTGGCGTAACATGAAAAAAAGTAGGGTAGGTCGGTCAGATTAAAAAAAAAAAATTTACACACATTTTAAAGGTGGGTAACCTGATTGACAATCTCATCCCCCACTTTATCTCATGCTGATTTTGGTATCAGATGAAAGCTCATATTTTTCTCATAAACATATTGAAATTTGGCGTTCCAAAGAGATATATTTCCGAAGAAATCATCAAAAAACTGCCGAATATATGGTATACTATATTTGAGACTAATTAGGCAGTTTTTCGATGATATCTTCAGAAATACACTGAGTTGGAACTTCTAATTTCAATATGTTTATGAGAAAAATAGGGCCTTTCACTTGAAATCAGTATATTACATGATCATGATGATTATCATTTATAAAAACACCGTAGACTACCAATATCCATTTTTTGCAAAAACAATATGATAATATTTTAAACAACAACCAAAAATGACTCTCCCAGACGGGGAATTGAACCCCGGTCTCCCGCGTGACAGGCGGGGATACTCACCACTATACTATCTAGGATTTGTCGGAGTCGAAGGCGAAATTTTAACGTATAGAAATTTCAATGTAGACCTATGCAAATTTTCACATGGTAAAAACTACAAAAATAAATAAGAAAGATTAATTCTTTGTGTTTTTTTTAAATGAAATTGCCTAGAATTATCATATTTAATTATGGTATAGGGCCCTACCTACCAGAAAAACAAAATTAAACAGGCCTGCTCCGTTTTGGAATAAGCTGAGTAATGATGTAAGAAGTTCAACAAATGTGCAAACTTTCAAGCTAAGATTCAAGTCTTAAAATTTGAGCATGTACTTGTTAATGATGTGTTTTTATATTACTTTGAAAATTGCATACATTTCTGTATTTTAATTTTGTATCTAATAGTTGTATATTTTATATAAATTGCATGTTGATAATGATGTATTGCAGGGCCCCGTGTTAGACCAGCTATTAGCTGAATTGGGCTACCCTGGATAAATATGAATAAAATAAATACATTTTTTCAGGTATTGTTGTGTATGCAAAAGCTGACCAAATAGGGGATTTCCACCATTTTTCAAAAAAAATAAAACAAAATATTCGGCCTAACAGTCCTCGAAAGGCCTAAAACAATTGTTTGATTGAGGTAACATGAAAAAAAGTAGGGTAGGTTGGTCAGATGAAAAAAAAAATTTTACACACATTTTAAAGGTGGGTAACCTGATTGACAATCTCATCCCCCACTTTATCTCATGCTGATTTTGGTATCAGATGAAAGATCATATTTTTCTCATAAACATTTTCAAATTTGGCGTTCCAAAGCGGTATATTTCCAAAGAAATCATCAAAAAAACTGCCGAATATATGGTATACCATATTTGAGACTAATTAGGCAGTTTTTCGATGACATCTTCGGAAATACACTGAGTTTGAACTTCTAATTTCAATATGTTTATGAGAAAAAATAGGGCCTTTCACTTGAAATCAGTATATTACATGATCATGATGATTATCATTAATAAAAACACCGTAGACTACCAATATCACACTGTATAAATATCGGGAATTCCATTCGGCCTAACAGTCCTCGAAGTAAGGACTAAAAAAATAGTTTGATTGGCGCAACATAAAAAAAATTAGGGTAGGTCGGTCGGATTTTTTTTTACATTTTTTTACACACATTTTAAGTTGAAAATCGCTAATTTTTCTCCTTTTTTTTTAAATTTAATATTTTAAATATTTTTTTAATCCATTTTTTGCAAAACAATATGATAATATTTTAAACAACCAAAAAATAACTCTCCCAGACGGGGAATTGAACCCCGGTCTCCCGCGTGACAGGCGGGGATACTCACCACTATACTATCTAGGATTTGTCGGAGTCAAAGGCGAAATTTTAACGTATAGAAATTTCAATGTAGACCTATGCAAATTTCCACATGGTAAAAGCTCCGAAAATAAATAAGAGAGATTAATTCTTTGTGTTTTTTTTTTTATTGAAATTGCCTAGAATTATTATATTTAATTATGGTATAGGGCCCTACCTACCAGAAAAACAAAATTAAACAGGCCTGCTCCGTTTTGGAATAAGCTGAGTAATGATGTAAGAAGTTCAACAAATGTGCAAACTTTCAAGCTAAGATTCAAGTCTTAAAATTTCAGCATGTACTTGTTAATGATGTGTTTTTATATTACTGTGACGGGACCGAGCGGCTAGGTACTTAGCAAGTGGTTTTATAGGTGGGCTTGCCGGAGCTAGAATCCGACTATGCACTGGAGGAGTCTGTGATGGACCTCAAAGAAAACTGCAGTGATATCTCGTTTTACTTCAACAATGTATACTGATTTATTCGTGGCACTTGTCTTATCTGTATTACATACTACGGCTTCCAGAACATACTTTATCTCCACAAAGCAATACCATCTCACATATCGATCAACACTAGCTTTTAATCTGGCCAGCAGGCTGTCTCGCGCGTCACAATAACCGGGCAGCAGGTAACAGTAAACACAAGTTGCCGTACCACCAATAACACGCTACACAACGGCAACAGTCTGATTTGTAAACCCTAAAACACGCCACACCAGAATCTAGAACGATCATCACCGGAGTAAATAAGAAAATGTGTTAATATAATTATATAACATGTTAGGCCTACAAAAATCTAAGTTATTTAGTACAAAATGAAAATTTGGGCATAGTGGTCCCAAGCGAAGCGCCATGCTAATATCGACGACACTTGCGTACGACATGCAAGCATGTAGTGGCAAGGTATCATCACAAAGTTTGACAAAATATGATATAAAACACAACTACCTATTGGCATACGAAAAATTGGGCAGCATGGCCCCACGCGGCGCATGCCAATAGGTATAATACATGCAAATGACATATAATATGCATTGGCACATATTAATATTTTGAAAAATACCTCTAAGTTTTTGAACGCAATTGAAAATTTGCACATAGAGGCCCCTCTCTAGGTGCAGACCAGATTTTCAACAATACATAAAAGATGACATACGTATGTATCTTTCCGATACATGACGTATATATCTCTATGCATCATCATTCTTAGAATTACGACATGGTAAACAACAATACAGATTTCAACAGACTATGTGTTATAAACAATAGCTCCATACAAACCATTAGGCCCTACTATACCATTAGGCCTTGTCACTACCTCCATCACTCAGGATTTGGATTGGTCTACTACCTCCACCACTCAAAACTCAAGCCCTCCATCACTCAAAACTCGGACCGACTAACTCCTCCATCACCCAAACTCGGACCAGTCAAACTCCTCCATCACCCAACTCGGACTAGTCAAACTCTCCTCCAAATACCCGCAGTACCAGGGCACCAGCCCACGTTGCACCAGGACACCAGCCCACGTCGCACCAGGACACCAGTCCACGTAGAACCAGGACACCAGTCCACGTAGAACCAGGACACCAGTCCACGCAGAACCAGGACACCAGTCCACGTAGAACCAGGACACCAGTCCACGTAGAACCAGGACACCAGTCCTACCCGACGTGTTCCTCCTCTCTACTACCCTTAACTCTCCAAATATCACTCTCCGCAGTATTAGGCCCCCAGACCTCCTCCCTGCTACCATTAACTCGCCAAATATTACCCTCCGCAGTAATTAGGCCCCAGACCTCCTCTCTGCTACCATTACCCGTTGATGTGTCCTGGGCTGCGCCACGCTACTGCATTGGCCCCTTCGACCTTCTCCTCCTTTATGGATCCGTGCTCCTTGCTCCGTGCTCCTCTCTCTCTCCCACTGAAAAGCAAACATACACGTGCACGTAACCACAACACAATGTCTGTTGAAATCACACATGACAATGATAAAAATATACCATATCATCTTACCAATAACTTTCCGTGAGCACTTAACATCCACATATTATAAAAATAAAAATACATGAATATTTAAATACACTTCACACACTTTATATGAGATCATAGGCCCTGCACACGACATGTTTTGTAATAAAGACCTAATTAATTTAAAATAGTATCTGGGCGTGACTTGCGCGAGTTTCACATAAATACTCTGATCCAAATGTTAAAGCCTCCATAATTTGACAAAATATAATTCCGTTATTAAACAATTGCTTTTAGCTGAGGCTACAATGTTTGCATACTAATAATAATCATGAATAATGCCAAAAATCAGACAATATAAATAAACACATAATAAATTGTGAAGAGTGTGGAAGAGAGAATATTATTTTCCAAACGAAAATAATATAACGCGAAAATATAATAATCCCTATTAATATTATGCACAACTCGCCATCTCAAATAATTAATTAAATCCAAGATCCAAAATATTATTCGGGGAAAACCCGAGTAACGCAATTAGCGCATGTACATGTATATGCGCTACTTAGTAATGCGCTGTGCGGTACGTATACCTTTGACCTCATTGATATGCACAATCTGGCACGTCCGCCATCTAGCAATAATGGAACCCAAATAAATTTAATTATAAAATAATCTAAGATAGACGAACTAAATCAGCAATTTCTCTCTTTCCGCTTCACCTAGAAAGTTCTGTTATATACCAACATGAGCAGCAAAGAATACCATATTGTTTAGAACATATGATTTTGAAATACGAACACGATAAAGCATGATTTTGGGGGTGAATTTGTGGCCAAACCCGATAAGAAATGTGCAGAGATGCTATGCTTTCCGTATACACGCACACGGAAAATAAAACAACGAAGCATCACTCGAATTGCTCACACAAAATCGCTCCAAAACACATCCTAAAATTAATTTCATGACTCCCAAATCACCTCTACGTGTTCTATACATAATAATCTAAGATGAGTTGGAATGATTGAATTCCTAGTATCATTTATAATAATAAAAATAATAAAAGAATAACGAAAGAACAAGAGAAATATCATTACCTAGAACGATCATCACCGGAGTGGGGAAATTTCCACTCAAGCGAGACCGCATGGTAAGCAGCCAATCAGCGAGGCTTATTACCAGTTAATTGATTGATTGATAATGACGTAATGCAAACGAAAATTCGCCTTTAAAAAGGCGCACTACGTGATTTGGATAGCAAAATTAAAGGATACTACTTTATAATATTTAATATTTCGAATCCCGTCACACAGCCCCCTCCCAACATTATTGACGCTCCGTCAAAATGTGATCTTTGAAACACTAACGGGGTTCGAAATTGTCTTACTCTACACCTATATATATACACAATTTACTCTACAACATTTTTTAAATATATAGCGTCCTATGCTCCTTCCGACTCAGTCATGGCAATGGTAGTCAGCTTAATCATCTGGCATGCCTGAAGCCAACAAGTTCCTGGCAATGGTAGTCAGCTTGATCATCTGACATGCCCGAGGCCAAAATATCCTTTGTCCAACACGGAGTCGGTCTCCTGATGACAGCAGATCCCTAGTCTTCTTCAGCTCCTAGCTGCGACCATTCTTCTAGACTCTGTCGATACTCTCCTTCCTCCTTCTCTCTCCTTTCTTGGTCCATGATTTGCCGCTCGAGCTCTTCTAGTCTCTGTATCTCTTCCTCTGCGTCCTCGATCTTTCTGTCCAATTGTCGCTTCTCATGTTCCTTCCTTTCTACCCGCTCTTGCTGTTTCTTTAACCTCCTTTCTGCTCTTTCTAATTTCCGCTCCAGCATACCCAACTCGTTTTCCTGCGCACTGACCCTCCGTTCTCTTTCCATTAACTCCATCTCCCACTGCCAACGTTCATGTCTCCTCATTTCCATCCAGTGCTGATAGTACCCTTCCGCCTGACTCATTCTCCTCTCCCTTTCTCTTAATTCTCTCTCCCATACTTGGTACTCCTGGCGGAAATCTTCTCGCCATCGTTCCTTTTCCTTCTCCCATTCTTCATCCACTCTTGCTCTATTAGAAGCCATGTCGATTTCTGTAATAAAAGAAAATACAAGGGATTAATACTTTCAGCAATCTCTCCTGGTTTACTCTTAGGCTAACGGTACCTAATGGGTCTCTGTCTGACTCGGCTTGGATTCCGACGTCCCACCCACAGCTGGGGTCCATATGTGTCATTAGCATTAGCTGCTTCTTTACGTTCTCCTATGTCTCCAACCCGATTTACCATACGCCCACTTCCTGGAACTTTATTGCCTTTTCCCCATCTTGGGATGTTTTGCACTGCTACCTCTGGATTGAACTGGACTCTCTTCTTCTCTCCCCGATCTTACTGGACATTTCCTCAAGATACTTGGTCTCTCTGTGTCCGGTTTCGTACTTGAGTTCTTCTCTTCAGTTCCTTGACTCTCTGTAGGTTTGTCCCCATTTGCTACAGGGTCATCCGGTTTAGGTGCTTCCACTAATCCTTCCACCTCTGGCAACACATCAGTCTCCAACTCAGACTGTTTCTCTGCCGGGACTGGAGCTTCGAAGACCCATGGTTCTAGCTCTGGTCCTTCATAGGGTTTGAGGCGGTCCGCATGCACAACCTTTGGTTTACTTCTGGCCGTTTTCTGTATGCGGAAGGTGACATCCGATAGTGCTGTCACCACTAGATAGGGACCTTCCCACGGCAGTGTTAGTTTCTTTGACAAGCCAGGTCTCCTCTTGACATCAAACAGCCACACAAACTGACCCTCCTTATAAATAGGATCTCGTGTTCGGCGGTCATAGTTCCGCTTCTGACGTCTACTACTCGCTTCAAGAGCATGCCTAGCCCTTTCGTGTACACCTCTCATTCTCTCCCTCAATTCTTCTGCATAGTCAGTTGCACATTCTCCTTCTCCAGGCACTGCACCAAACACTAGGTCAACTGGGGCAGATACTTCACGTCCTAACATCATCATATTAGGGCTTTCACCGGTAGATGCTTGGACACTTGATCTATATGCAAAGCCCACATAGGGTAGACACTTGTCCCACTCCTTCTGGTCTTGTAGTGGTAACAACATCAGCGACACTGCATTGGTTATCGTACGATTGTACCTCTCCACTAACCCATCAGACTTCGGGTTATACGGGGTAGTCCTTGTCTTGGTGATGCCCAGTATCTTGCACATCTCGCTGAAAACTTCTGACTCGAAGTTCCTCCCTTGGTCTGAGTGCAGTTCTAGGGGGACTCCAAACCGGCACACAAATTCATGCACTAATTTGTTTGCTACTGTCTCAGCACGCTGATCAGGTATGGCGTATGCCTCCATCCATTTAGTCCAGTAATCTCCCACCACAAGGACATATGCATTTCCTTGGTAAGTTTCCGTAAGGGGCCCTAAGACATCGATTGCCACTCGCTCCAGGGGGGGCTCCAACACGGGTTTGCTGCAACGGGGCTCGGCGTTTGCACGGAGGGTTCTTCTTACGGGCACAGTCTACGCACTGCCGCACATAAACTCTGACATCAGCACTCATACCAACCCAGTAGTACCGTTCTCGCAGCCTTGGCAAGGTTTTCTCTCTACCCAAATGGCCTGCAGTCTTCGATGCATGCAGTGCATCAAGTGCCTTCCTCCTTAGTGACTTCGGAAGCACTAGTAACCATTTGAATTCTTTGCCATCGTCACTTTCCCATCGCTTCAGAAGGACGCCCTCTTTCACCGTCAACATGTCCCACTGGCCCCAGTAGGTCTTTAGTGCAGCTGACTGATGTGCAACGTCTTCCCATTTGGGTCGTTCACCCCCAGATTCCTTCAACACTATAATGGGTGACATGGTCTCATCAGCCATTTGAGCTTCTCGGATAGAAGTCAGCGAAACTTCAGGCATGGTAGTGATATGCCTTAGCCATACTTCAGTGTCACTGTTCTCTGCTGCTTCTGTCACTGGTGTGTCCAGCATAACACCAACTCCTTCAACCACCGGAGTGTGCTCTTCACCGCTACTATACTCGTTTTCAGTGCTGACTTGGGCAATTTCAGCCCCCTCACGACTTTCCAGCTCGAGTTCTGGCTCTGTCTGGGTCCCAATTTCACTCGTGGCCATAGGAACCTCATTTGTCTCCACTAACTCAGCCTCCTCAACTTCTGCCTCCTGTCTTTGGCTTTCTTCTGCCTCTTTGGCCATCTGCCCTTCCCATCGACCACACTGTTTACATGGGCGCCTAGACAAGCCATCTGCATTCTGGTGACGCCTACCAGGGCGATACTCAAGGCAGAGATCGAAGCTTTGCACAACTTCCAACCACCTGGCGAGTTGGCCTTCCGGATTCTTGAAGTTCGACAGCCACCTTAAGGAGCTGTGATCTGTCCTCACCTTCACTTGGCCCCCGCCCAAGTAATGTCTGTACTTCTTCAAGAACTCCACAATCGCTAGCAGCTCTCGCCTCGTCACACAATAGTTCCTCTCAGCTCTCTTCAGTGACTTGCTACCATATGCAATCACTCTCTCTTCTCCGTCTTGCTCTTGTGACAGTACACAACCGATTGCAAAATTACTTGCATCTGTGTCCAGGATGTACTGTCCTGCTGATTTAGGGTAAGCAAGAACTGGTGCCGTTATCAATGCTTCCTTCAATGTACCAAAGGCTTTCTCACAATCTTCATTCCACTGGAACTTTGCACTCTTCTCCGTCAACCTGTGCAATGGTGCAGCCGTATCAGCAAAATCACGTATGAATCGCCGATAATACGACGCCAGTCCCAGGAAGCTACGGACCTGTGTCTGTGTAACTGGTGTCGGCCAGTCCTTCACGGCTTCTATCTTGTCCGGGTCTGTGTGTATCCCCTTCTCGGACACAATATGCCCCAAATACCGGACCTCTTTCTGTAGTAGGGAACATTTGCTTGGCTTGACCTTCAGCCCGGCACTCCCAAATCTGTCAAACACTGAGGACAACCTTGTCAGGGACTCTTCAATTGTACGGCCAAATACAATGACGTCATCTAGGTAGACCAGCAACGCTTCCCAACGCAGGCCTGCCAGCACATTGTCCATCAACCTCTCAAACGTGGCAGGTGCGTTGCACAGCCCAAAGGGGAGTACATTCCAGGAATACAGGCCACTTGTTGTCCTGAATGCAGACTTGTCACGGGCATCTTCGTCCAGCTCTACTTGCCAGTAGCCTGACGCAAGGTCCAAAGTAGAAAAGAACTTCGCCTCTCCTAGCGCATCGAGCGAGTCGTCAATCCGCGGAAGCGGATAAGCGCTTTTGACGGAAGCTTCGTTCAATTTCCTATAATCTAAACACAGCCTCTTTGACCCATCCTTCTTCTTCACAAGAACCACTGGACTCAGGGGCGGATCCAGGAATTTTCAATAGAGGGGGCGCCGAGCCACCGCCACCGCCGCCGCGGCTCGGCGCCCACACAAAGTCAGGCGCCACTCTGCAAAAATACACAGAGTCAGGCGCCGATCTGCACAAAATAGAGGGGGCGCGCGCCGCGTGCGCCCCCTCTAAATCCGCCACTGGGACTTGCCCATGGACTGTCAGAAGGTTGTATCAGACCCTTGTCCAATAACTCAGCCACCTGTCTCTCAACTTCTGTCCTCTGCTCAGGTGAAGAGCGTCTCAATGGCTGTCTAATAGGCTGGGCACCCTGTGTGTCAATGCTATGCTGGACTAACTTGGTACGCCCTATGTCATACTCGCCCTTCGAGAATATGTCCTGATACTTGACAAGCAACTCGAAGATCTGTCTCTTCCCCTCAGGCTCTAAGTCAATGGCACATCGCTCATACAACTCTTTTAGATGCTCTGGAAGTTCCACTTCTGCTCCCACTTCTTCACATCTGCGTACCGACTGTTCGCATTCAACTTCAACATCTTCCTCCTCAATCTGGAGCAAACGGGCAACTACCTTTCCCGCCTTAAGCACCTTTTCTTCTGAGCCCAAATTCATAATTCTCACGGGTATGATCTCCAAGCTAGCGTCTACTACGGCTCGGGCTACCATCAAGTCATCATCTTCTATCCCCTGATCTATGGGTTCCACCAAGCACATCATGCTACCTCTCCTGTTACCAGCCAAGCATGCAGGGACCACCATTTCATGTTCTGCAGGTATACGAATCTCGGATGACGTAACCAGCTTTGAATACAACGGTTTGTCATCTTTTGTGCGACAATCCACTTTCTCGCCACGGATTATCAGCTGCAGACTATCAAAATCTATTTTAGCTCCGCACTTCCTCAGAAAATTCGTTCCCAGCAAGTTATCGCTGACTTGTGCAACGTAGACTGGCACACTCTCAACATGACTACCAACTTGCACTTCCATATAGGCTGATCCCATTATCTGTACTCTGGACCCATCAGCCTGTCGCAAGTATACCTTCTCTTCTTTCAATGGTGGTCGTCTCGCCTGCGGGATCTGACGGTACTGCTCTGGTGTTAATGTTACTTTAGAGGCCCCTGAATCAACACAAAGCATTACTCTCTCTCCCTGTATGACAGTTGAAACCCATAGATCCTTTATTTCCCCAGGCTCATTCTCCCCTATCCCCAAGGCGAATTCTCTTATGTCCGTGAGAAGTTCGGTCTCCCAGGTGTCTGACTCTGATTGTTCCCCTGTCTCGCAAATTGGTTCGGTCTCCAGCCTTGGTCCCTCCTCATAGGTGGCCTCCCCCAGGACCATTGGTTTGGCCTCATTTCGTTTCCCTGCCATCTTGCAGGACAATTCCGGTACATGTGTCCTTCCTGATGACACTCAAAACATGCCAACGGGCGTTCACATTGCCACCAAGCATGATCACGGCCTCCACAATTGCGACACTCACTCCACTGGTCTACCCTTTCACCAGCTTGCTGGGGACAGGACCTCTGCATATGCCCTGGCTCTCCACATTTGAAGCATCTCCGTGGGGAGTCTTGACGAGCTGGAGGACGCGGACTCACTCTACCATTTGGCGGTGGTTGCTGTGACTTTGCTGCAGGGGATGGCCGAGGACCCTTATTAACTGGACCTTGGCCCACGCCACTCATCGTCTTCTCCATTCCTTCCACCTTCTCTAGCAAGACCCTCACCATTTCATCTTGACTTTGGTATCCAAGACTATCACTTCTCTCTCCTCTACCAGAGGCAACTTCGGGTCTGGCTTGCTTAACTGACCTCAAGTCACGCTCCATCTCGCTCACACGCGCAATCAACTCACTCACTTCAGAATATCTGGGTGAGTAGTCTCTCTCTTCAGTCGCTATTCTACTATAGCCAACCTGCTTCCCACGACCCCTGGTTTGTTCTGTCTTGCAGAATGACTCTACATTCTCAGCAAGCCCTATAGCATCCACCAGAGTTTTAGGGGTCGATCGGAAGAGTTCCTTGCGCAACTCTGTATCAGCTATCGCCCTCTTGAAATGCTCTCTGGCGATGTAATCTTTCTCCGCTTTCTCAGACTTTGGGTGCGCCAACTCCACTAGCCTTTTGATCTGCTTCCCCAGTTCACGGAGGCTCTCTCCTTGCTTTTGCTCACGCCGAGAAAGAGACAGGAAGTAATTCTCGGGACACTCACGTGGGCCGAACTCTCGTTTAAGTACCTTCACTACTTTGGCATAACGAACCTCACGTGGATTAATATCATTCACATTCAGCGTGGCCAGTGCCTCGTCTTGGCAACAAGAAAACATCTGGAAGGCTGCCTCCCTATCCGACCAGCCATTGTAGTCTCTACACGCATCGAACTGGGCGGCAAAGTCCTTGAATGAGCCTTTCCCATTGAACTTTGGGGGCTTCATACTTCCTCGTTTCTTAACTGTGTCGTCTGCACTCGTGGACTCATCCGTGGATGTCAATGCAGGCTTATTTTTCTTCCTTCCCCGTGACTTCTTCCCCTTTGAAGGCTTCTTTTTATTTGACTTTACTCCTGAGGAAGCTTTAGTCTCATCGTCACTAGACCCCTTGGACTCTCTCAGAAGCTTTACCGCTGACGTGCTCTTCTTAGCCTTTTTGCTGACTTTATTACGCTTGCCTTCACTCTCTGACAATGTGTCAGAGTCACTCCCACTGCTATCGCTACTCTCAGTTTCACTCTCTACTTCTATCGCCTTCTTCTTCTTTGACACCGATGCTCTCTTGGAAGACGATTTAGGCCTAAAGTCAGACTCCGATTCACTTTCACTGCTAGTTTCAGTCTCGCTAGCCAATTGTGACTTCTTCGAACCTATTTGTACCCTATTCTTCTGCTTCTTAGACTGTTTCTCTACCGCTTGACCTGACTTAGCCTCTCGGCCATACAGAGTGTCCTTTCCTTTTGTCTTTCCCGAAAGGGATCCAAACTTGGCCTCAAATTGGCTTTTCCCCTTCAGCCTCTTATCACGCCTTAAGGGGGGTGGCTGGCTTTGCTCTGCAGTGTCACTATCTTTGTGCCCTCGGCGCAGTCCTTTCCTTCTATTCAACCGACCTTGTTTCTTCGACTGCCGTCTCACTTCTTCTCCTGAATTGGAATCATCGGTCTGACAGCCTACCTCCACTCCTTCTCTGGATGGCCATGCCATATCCACAGGCCCATACTTTTGCTCACGCTCTCTGTCTTGCAATGCTCGCAATTTTGCCACTCGGAGTTCTTTCTCTCGGTCCAGACTCTCAATTTCCATTTGAAGTGCCTGACTCTCAGTGTTCTTTCCCCATTCTTGGGATTCTTTCCTCTCCCATTCTTCATGCTGTGTTATTGTAGTTTCTTCGCGTTTTCTCGCCATTTCTCGTCCCACCCTCTCACACTCTTCCTGCTCTCTACGACTATCTTGGAACTGGTTTATTCTCTCCTGCTTCTCCCGTGCTTCCTGTTCCATCAACCGTATTTTTGATCCATCATCTGTAACTCCTGCTTCCTTCCTCTTCCTCCTCTTGCATTTCCTGTTTCCTCTTTTGCCTTTCCTGTCTCTTAACTTGGGCTTCAGCCTCAAATTTCTGCATCTTACGCTCTGCCCGTGCATTTTCCTCCATTTGTTCTCTTTCCCGTTCCCTGCGTGCCATCTCCAGGTTTTGGGCATCCCGAGCTGCTTCCTCAAAAGCCCTTCTTGCATCATCAATACTCCTTTCTTCCACCTTCAACCCCCATTCCCTATCTGCAAGTTCCTTCTCGTACTCGCGCCTGACCCTATCCAGCTCTGCCATTTTCGACTGGTAGCGTTGATGTTCCTCCATCAACTCTTGGTCCGCATCTCTACTACTCACATCAAGCCTGTTCCTCGCTGCTCTCATCAGGGCATCTTGCTCTCGAGAGTCAACATCCTCACTTGCCTCCAACCTTGGCGCCATTTTCTCAGATCCCCTAGATCTAAGGTTGTACCGTCCCCATCTGCGCTCCTGTTTAGCGCCATCACCCTCAATCTCCACATCAGTAGCGGGTGCTTCTTCCTCAGACACATTTCGAGTCCTTCTTTTAACTCTCCTTTGCAACCGCTCTACTTCTCTCTTCTTCTGACTCTGTTTCTCTTCCTCAGAAGTACTATCCCTTCGTTTCCGAGCCATATTCTTAGAACGTGCAGCCTTTCGCCCTCTATCATCAGGTTCATCCCACATATCAGGGTCACTGACAGCGCCTGAACCACTTCCGGACTCACTCTCAATATCACTTTCATTACTGCCTGCCTCCTCCCGTTGCTCTGGTTCAACCTTGCCCTCCGTTGACTTTAACTCCAATGCATTACTGTCACCGGGCCGAGGCCCTTCCCACTTCGCCTTCCATCCAGGACTACCTCCATCTTTTCCTACTTCACT
Source organism: Amphiura filiformis (assembly GCF_039555335.1). NCBI lineage: Eukaryota > Metazoa > Echinodermata > Ophiuroidea > Amphilepidida > Amphiuridae > Amphiura > Amphiura filiformis. Next base: position 13,776,272 of record NC_092634.1, read on the forward strand.
TCCCGACATTGCTCAATACACACACTGATCCTCTATTGTTACTTCACTTGCGCTTCCACCTCTCTTTGAATTCACGGTCTTCCAAGACTTCGGGTTAACCACTTGCTCAACTTCCTCGACTTGCTACTCTCCGTTCACACCACCGCAGTTTCTGGGTCCATCTAACTCACAACTCCTCCTAATCTCAAAACAAATCCCACCGCTGCCACCACTTGTGACGGGACCGAGCGGCTAGGTACTTAGCAAGTGGTTTTATAGGTGGGCTTGCCGGAGCTAGAATCCGACTATGCACTGGAGGAGTCTGTGATGGACCTCAAAGAAAACTGCAGTGATATCTCGTTTTACTTCAACAATGTATACTGATTTATTCGTGGCACTTGTCTTATCTGTATTACATACTACGGCTTCCAGAACATACTTTATCTCCACAAAGCAATACCATCTCACATATCGATCAACACTAGCTTTTAATCTGGCCAGCAGGCTGTCTCGCGCGTCACAATAACCGGGCAGCAGGTAACAGTAAACACAAGTTGCCGTACCACCAATAACACGCTACACAACGGCAACAGTCTGATTTGTAAACCCTAAAACACGCCACACCAGAATCTAGAACGATCATCACCGGAGTAAATAAGAAAAATGTGTTAATATAATTATATAACATGTTAGGCCTACAAAAATCTAAGTTATTTAGTACAAAATGAAAATTTGGGCATAGTGGTCCCGCGAAGCGCCATGCTAATATCGACGACACTTGCGTACGACATGCAAGCATGTAGTGGCAAGGTATCATCACAAAGTTTGACAAATATGATATAAAACACAACTACCTATTGGCATACGAAAAATTGGGCAGCATGGCCCCACGCGGCGCATGCCAATAGGTATAATACATGCAAATGACATATAATATGCATTGGCACATATTAATATTTTGAAAAATACCTCTAAGTTTTTGAACGCAATTGAAAATTTGCACATAGAGGCCCCTCTCTAGGTGCAGACCAGATTTTCAACAATACATAAAAGATGACATACGTATGTATCTTTCCGATACATGACGTATATATCTCTATGCATCATCATTCTTAGAATTACGACATGGTAAACAACAATACAGATTTCAACAGACTATGTGTTATAAACAATAGCTCCATACAAACCATTAGGCCCTACTATACCATTAGGCCTTGTCACTACCTCCATCACTCAGGATTTGGATTGGTCTACTACCTCCACCACTCAAAACTCAAGCCCTCCATCACTCAAAACTCGGACCGACTAACTCCTCCATCACCCAAACTCGGACCAGTCAAACTCCTCCATCACCCAACTCGGACTAGTCAAACTCTCCTCCAAATACCCGCAGTACCAGGGCACCAGCCCACGTTGCACCAGGACACCAGCCCACGTCGCACCAGGACACCAGTCCACGTAGAACCAGGACACCAGTCCACGTAGAACCAGGACACCAGTCCACGCAGAACCAGGACACCAGTCCACGTAGAACCAGGACACCAGTCCACGTAGAACCAGGACACCAGTCCTACCCGACGGGTTCCTCCTCTCTACTACCCTTAACTCTCCAAATATCACTCTCCGCAGTATTAGGCCCCCAGACCTCCTCCCTGCTACCATTAACTCGCCAAATATTACCCTCCGCAGTAATTAGGCCCCCAGACCTCCTCTCTGCTACCATTACCCGATGATGTGTCCTGGGCTGCGCCACGCTACTGCATGGGCCCCTTGGACCTTCTCCTCCTTTATGGATCCGTGCTCCTTGCTCCGTGCTCCTCTCTCTCTCCCGCACTGAAAAGCAAACATACACGTGCACGTAACCACAACACAATGTCTGTTGAAATCACACATGACAATGATAAAAATATACCATATCATCTTACCAATAACTTTCCGTGAGCACTTAACATCCACATATTATAAAAATAAAAATACATGAATATTTAAATACACTTCACACACTTTATATGAGATCATAGGCCCTGCACACGACATGTTTTGTAATAAAGACCTAATTAATTTAAAATAGTATCTGGGCGTGACTTGCGCGAGTTTCACATAAATACTCTGATCCAAATGTTAAAGCCTCCATAATTTGACAAAATATAATTCCGTTATTAAACAATTGCTTTTAGCTGAGGCTACAATGTTTGCATACTAATAATAATCATGAATAATGCCAAAAATCAGACAATATAAATAAACACATAATAAATTGTGAAGAGTGTGGAAGAGAGAATATTATTTTCCAAACGAAAATAATATAACGCGAAAATATAATAATCCCTATTAATATTATGCACAACTCGCCATCTCAAATA